>NW_010360880.1:504906-507755 GCF_000414095.1 Morus notabilis | reverse complement strand
AGTATTGGCGCCACACACAGGGATAGGAATCCCTAGCATGGCCGGCCACAAGGGATAAGGGATAGAGGAGAATTTTGGTTCGAAATTCAAATTGGAGATAGAGATTGGATTCTTTCTAGAAGTTTGACTTCTACTCTATAAATACTATAGACAATTTTTAGACAATTTTCGGAATGGTTTTTTGCCCTAATTTTAGAGGTAGCCGAAATTTCTCTATAGAAATTTTGGAAACAATTTTTCAGCCCTAAGAGTTAAGGCTGTCCGAAATTCTCAAGAGAGAAAGGAAGGAAAATTTTTTTTCCAAAAATTCCACATCGTGCATGTGATGGTGTTTGTGGAAATTTGAGTGTTTATTGTAACCCGTTTTGTCTCATGTGTGCCCACACACACGTCTTCGTGGATTCTAAGAATTGATGTGGAAGACATTGGTTTTCTAAACACAACGATTGGAGCAAGGACTGTTCGTGGTCAAAGAACTTAAGTTATCATCCGAGTCGGCTTCCAGGTATTTTTTCTGATTGAGTTCTTGATATATATAAGTTAATGAGATTAATTTATTCGTGCATAAATTAATATAATCTATAGAGTATCTCAAAAGTTTTATGAAAATTTTTGTTATACACGATCCGCCTCTTCCCCGCACCACCACGCTTCCGCAGCCGGATTCGATTCGGCAACCAACAAATTCACACTAATTAAGTTCTACTCTAATTGTCTTAATTAGTGTTGATCGTTAGCGAATAATCTTCTTAGATTAAATTATTAACAGCGCATTCAATCATTAATTAATATATAATTTTAAATTAATTATTAATATATTTTTAGTTTATTTATTCTTAATTAATAATTAATTAATTATTAATTTAGTTCCCTTTCAATGATTAATAAATAATTAATTATTAACTTAATTTTATACAAATTGAGTCGATAAATAACTTATGCCTACTTAATTTTACTTATTTTCTTAATTGATAATCAATTAATTCATATAAACTTATTTTATAATTAAACTCTAATTATTTATTAATTAGACTATTAATTAATTTAAGAATTATGATTAATTATTCAATTAACTTAACACTAATTATTAATTAATTAATACGAACTTATTTATAATTAAACTCTAATTATTTATTAATTAGACCATTAATTAATTCTTAATTTATTTAAAAATTATGATTAATTAATTAATTAACTTAACACTAATTATTAATTAATTAATATAAACTTATTTTGTAATTAAACTATAATTATTTATTAATTAGACCATTACTTAAATCTTAATTAATCTAAGAATTATGATTAATTAATTAATTAACTTAATCAAGTTATTAAGAGTTTATTAATCACGTGACAATTACTAATTCACAAATCCACATAAGTATATCACTAGATCATTATCTAACGTAATTCGGTTAAGGGTGGATTGACCTCTTTAGTTAGTCGATTTAATGACATTAACTTCTAACCTTATCGGTCCATGAAGGAAATGTGGGCTTATGCTTGTTGGGCTTGAAGGGCTCATAAGGGATTGTGGGTTTACTAAATTTTAAATTGTGCTTGGTCTTTCGTTGGTAACCTAGTGGGTAACCATAAGTAACCGGGCTCGTCGTAGGCCCAACTCACATCCAACTTAACCCAAACTTTTGAGCTCCCATCTAAACCTTAAACTAAGTCAATAATCTGGTCCTAAGTTTGAAAATACATCTCTAAGTCTAAGAGACAATTTTACCCCCAATTAATGTCAAAAAGACAATTTTACCCTCTATTGACTCCTAACCTTGCTCCTAGAGTTATTTTTTTTCCCTCACTTATTATTATTATTTTTTCTATGTCTAGATCTTCATACAGAGCCTAAGGTATTCAAAAGGTCAAGATAGTGGCTGGTAACCATTTTAATTTTTCTAACTTTACATTTCTACACTCATACTTTCGATTTGACCATTAAAAGTAAAATTAGTATTTCGGACTCATCCTAAGTCCAAATGACTTCAAATTTTGCTATTATGCTGCTAACATCTCATTTTGATACCCATTAAAACAGTTTTGTGAAATAAGTTTTCTATCTCCTAAAGTTGGAGCCTTTAGTCTCGGATTACACTATGAACCCACTGATTCAAAGTACTAACTTCAGAAATTCATAACTAATTGTACAAAAATCATTTTGAGGCATATGATATCTCGTTGGAAAGCTTAGGATGTCTAGTTACTACCTAAAAATTTAGATCCAGATTTGAAGTCTAATATAAATAGAAACAGACGTATTCCTTGCTGGTCACAGTGAGTGTACTGATCATGGTCAAAGATTAAACCTATCAAGTGATTCTGAAAATTAATTTATAGCTCATTTCCTATATTATCATGCCATTATCAAGATTTAACATTTAAATATCTCATTTCTATACCATAAACACGTTTTCTATGAGGTATCTAAAACTAACATAACCGAAATTTGCTTAGCATGCGTAGTTACACTACAAGAAAAAGGGGGTTTTGCGACGACAAAAAGTCATCGCAAAAACCCGAATGTCGTCGCAAATAAAGTTTTTTGCGATGACAAGTCATCGCAAATTTGTCGGCGCAAATATTTCGTCGTAAAAACTTTTTTTGCGACGACATAGTGTCGTCGCAAATGTATTTGCGACGACACTCTGTATTTGCGACGATAGGCGTCATTAATACGTCGTTGTAAAATTCTCGTCATATGATCATTTTTTGCGACGACATTTTAAATTGTCGCCGCAAATAATCTTACTTTTTAGCGACGACAAGTCTAAAAAAGTCGTCCCAAAAAATTGAAATTAATTTTTTTTTTAATTTTTAAAAAATGCCCCGCCATGCACGCACCC
>NW_010360880.1:466996-504871 GCF_000414095.1 Morus notabilis | reverse complement strand
CCTTCAATTTGCTGCATTCAGAGAAACTCACAACTCAATTTCAGTGCATTTCCATTTGCTGCATCAGAAATGTGAAACGTAAGCATAAAATCACAAGAACAAAGCTTAGCTTAAAACAAAAAGACAGAATTAAAATGGGGTATACCGCTAGTCGGCCGACTCTTCTTCGATGCCCCAGCTCCAGAGAGACACCTTGCTAAGGGAAGAGAGAGAGAGAGAAGAAGATAGAGGAGTGGCAGGGGCGGGGTAGCGGGAGTGGCGGCGGCGGCCGGAGAAGGGAAGAGAGAGAGAGAGAAGGGAAGAGAGAAAGAGAGAAGAGGGCCGGTGGCAATGGGCCGCGGCGGCGGAAAGGCGAAGAAGAGGCGGAGAGAGAGAGACTTAACAGGAGAGAGATAGAAAGCGTCGGGAGAAAATGAAGAGGAAGAAGATAGGGTATATTAGATCAGACATATTTGCGACGACTATGTCGTTGCAAATAAATGGAAAATGTCATCGCAAATAATCATTATTCCCGCGTTTAGTTTTTTGGTGAAATGTTGAAAAGATTATTTACGACGACAAAGAGAAAAAGTCGTCGCAAATAACATTAAATTATTTGCGACGACATAGTCGTCACAAATAAATGGAAAATGTCGTCGCAAATAATCATTTTTCCCGCGCTTGGTTTTTGGTGAAATCTTGAAAAGATTATTTGCGACGACAAAGAGAAAAAGTCGTCGCAAATAACATTAAATTATTTGTGACGACATAGTCGTCGCAAATAAATGGAAAATGTCGTCGCAAATAATGGATTACCTTGGCGGCAAAAATCCGCGCCATTAAAATTTGCGCTCCAAAATTATTTGTGATGACATTTAAGTTATTAGCGACGACATGACTATTTTTTTAAATGGGGAGTAATTACAACGACATGTCGTCGCAAATATTGTATTATTTGCGACGACAAATGTCGTCGCAAAAAATGTCGTCGCAAATGGCCTTTTTTGTTGTAGTGTTAGTTTATAAGGTTTATGAGAGAACCTTTTACCTCAATGTTAGCCTTCATTGCTCTTAAGTCACGCCCCCAAGCCTCTCTATATGGTGATCAAACCTCCTCCAAAGCTTTGAAATAGGAAGGATAGCTGCTGGTCTTGGGAGGAGGGAAGGAGAGGATTTTCTTCAAATTTTGGTGAGGTAGAAAGTGGACACTTAGGGTTTCTTCTTAAACCTTTTATAGTGGGGCTTTTGGCTAATTTTTGGGACCATTCTTGAGGGATTTTCCAGCAGAAAAACCGTTCCATATAGCTGGAACAAGGGTGTCCTTTCCAAGCATTTACTTGCTTGTATGATACTTGTACCACTTGTCCAAAAACTTGCCTAGTTTGCACAAAACATATTCTTCCTCACGTAAAGTACTTTGCACTCTTCTTATTTTTACTTAAAGTTTGAATTATGTTGACCAACGCCATGCAAAAAAAAAAAAACTGGTCATCTCTTGCATGTGGTCCCTACGAGTTATCTTTCCATTTCCTAGCCTTTAGATCACCTCCTCTCCATTCCTATAGCCATTGAATTTGAAGCATAGTGTGTGCACCATTGATCTTGTTTTCTCCTATTCGATCTTCATTCTTGATTCTAAGGTTCTTAGAATATTCTAAGTATCAAAACCTCATCCATAGATATCTTGATATGTGATCTACACTCTTGATTATCTGATTTGACTTCTCCTAATCTTAAATTAAAATAAGAACAAGGTAAGCATATGATTTTCTTTTGATGATTAAGCTTATGCTAATCTTGCTTGAACTACTCATTTGGGATTCTAATTAACATTTCTTTTTGTCAATTTAATCAATTAGTAAAACCATCTTTCATCATGTTCAAATTTAGGATTTCATGATATGCTTAATCTTTTAAATTTGATAACGACTCATTGTGTCAATCAGTACTGGAAAATTCTTAAATCGGATTTAAAAATGCATCTAAGATGGCATAACCATCATAAAATAACAACAATTAGTGTGTGCATTTTAGAAGTACATTTTCTATTGTAACTAATTAAGTGAGGAGTTTTGAAGTAACCGGCATCAAGAGGTCCGGTAGGTCCGAGGCCTCACAAAACTTATCAATCTTGGTTTTAGAATTTGAAAGTCTGATTCAAAAGAATCTCTCTTTATGGCTTGATTTGATACAATGTAACAATCATTTAATAGCGGCTTTTGTCATGGTTAGCTCTAATGAGTGTATAAGCAATGCAAGTTGACGAGAATAACTATAATTTAAGATTAAAAAGAGTAAGAGAAGATTAACATCGAATTAAGATCTCCTAGGAAGGTTTTTTATTTTTATTTTTTTTTTATAGACAACATGTGATTGAACTTACAACCCCACACAAATTTCACAAACTCAAACCTCAGTGTCACTTGACCAAGTGGTCTTAGGAGGGTTTTTAACACTTCAATACTTGAAAATAGCTCTTCAATAGCCAAAAACCAACCTAAAGAGCCATTTTGGCTCACTATGTAACGACTATAATTTTGGCTATTGGAACAATACCAGCCGACTGAAAAAAGGCCAAGTCCACTTCCTCTGTCCGTTTTCAATTGCTTTTGAAACTCCTTTTGAATGCATGCAGTTTGTAACTTTGCATCAAAATGGCTCCTAATTGTTTTAGAAATGTTTTGTAAGCTTTTCATGATTTCCGTGAATAAAAAATTCCAGTTGATCAATATAACTCGTATTCATAATGGTAATTTCTAAAATGTTAGTGTCATTTGAGCCAAAATAACTTGAGATAAAAATGTCAGTGTCATTTGGTCAATAAGGTAATCTTACAATTCATTAAAATTGAAGGAACTGAAAACAAATTTATCTAATTTTATCAAATTCCTTTTCAATCTCTCATCCCATTTCGTAAAATTAAAGTTATAGTTGAGCTCACTTTCAAGGATCAGTACTCTTGCAGTTACATTTCATAACCCCGCCCGCATCCCCGAAAAAAAAAAGAAAAAAAAAAGAAAAGAAAGACATATTTCACTAGCCATATGTCTATTCTACAGTTGAGCCAAGCTTTTTTTTGGAACTTTATGATTCTAATTTGGAGATAATAAGTAAATAAAATACCATCATGCGTTTGCTATTTTAAGATTCCCATAGCAAAACACAATAAAACAAAATCCAGAAGCAGGACTTGTATATAAATAAATTTAACTTGACATTCAATTGAAACTCCAGTCGTGGAGTACTTTTTGCTAGGGTTGTTCATGGGTTGGGTTAGTGTGGGGTATGACTTTTTCTTCTTCCGTCTTGAAGGGTGTGAGTTATACATATTTGGCCCTAACGATGTTAACAAAATTTCACAACTTAATGATGTTTGAGTTGGGTTAGGACGGTGCGGAGTTGGTTAAGTGGTCAGTTTCAACATTCAAAGAATCAAAGACTCAAAGTTCAATCAAACATTCAAAGTTCATCATCAAATAGAAATAATAACTCCAACATTCAAACAGATAGAAATTTAAAGTTCAATCCAACATCAAACATGAAGCAAAGTAGTCCATCCAACATCAAACATAAATTAGTCTACACTCATAAATTAGTCTTAACATAAAGCAAACATAGAAGCTTAATTCAAACATAAAGAAACTAGAGAGTAGAAATGAGTTGCTTGCCTATGGATAGATAATAAAGGATGTAAGTTAGAGCGCGGGTTGAGTTAGAGTGTGCAGACCATTATAGGCCCAACTCACATCCCGCCTCAAAATTTTAGACCAAACATTAAATGGCCGACAAAAAAATTTAATGCTAAAAATTATATTTTTCGAGTTGGATTGAGGTGGGATGGATTGGGCCTGCGGGTTCATGAACAGCTTTACTTTTTGCTTTAAAAATTCAATCGAAGAGATTCCACTAGATTAATGTTCAATTAGACAAATAAATAAACAAACTTTAATATTCACCAACAATGATCGTTTCCTTAATATTTAATAATTGAAACTCCTTCCATGGGGTACCTTTTTGCTTTAAAACAATAATAATCGAGAAATATCCTAGTATTGAATGGTCATCGAGACAATGAGACAATTAATACATAAACAGATATTTTGATTTTTACGTTTTGAAAGGCATAAGAAATACTATATTGTCTATAAAAAAAAAATGATTTATGACTTTTAAGGTAATCACATATTTGTTGTGCTGTGTTGGGAATTGAAGCTGATCTTGACCTCAATATTAGAAGCGGTGGTGTGGATATACTGCGTAGTCCTGCAAGGCTGCAACCACAGTAATTATACATTTTAGTTTAAAATTACAACATCTTATATCTTATTTCTTAAACATATAAATCTGCAACTCAATTTTCTTAATTAGTAGATAATGTAAAAAAAGTCAATTGTTAAAAGAAACCTCAACTGAAAGAAAAATAAATAAATAAATAAAAGAAAAATCATCAACTCAAGATCTTTGTTTTGTTATTATTCAATGACTAAAGTTGACTCTTTTTTGGAAAGAAAAAAATGAAATGTATTCTAGCTTACTCTAAATTTTAATAATTTGAACTACTACGTCCTTGTTCCAAGTCTTTTTCATATCCTCCTAATAGTATCATCTCAATAGTCACGTAAATTAACATATCACATCAATATTTAAAATATCAATACAACAAGTAAACATGCTAATAATATTATATCAATTATCACGCAAATCTATGTCATTTTTATTTTATTGATTTAAATTTAAAATTTAAATTTTATTATAGTAAAAAGTTCTTAAAAATTATAATATCTAAATTTTTTATTATAATAAAATTTTTTTACATAAAATTATATTTTAATTTAAATTAAAAATTTAAATTAACAAACTAAACAGATTCTTAATTAATTTCACCTCAATTAAAATATCATACAACAAGTAAACTGCCGAATTCAATTTTTGTTTAAAAATATTGACTTTCATGCCCTACCACACACGAAAGTGTTGTTTTCAAAACAATTAAAACATGTAAAGTTGACTCTGAACTAAGTACACCCATCTTCACTAACGAAAACTGCTAGACTGCCATTTTCACTTGTGTCCAGACTCCAGACTTGCATCTATCATCTTTAACTTTTTTTTTTTGTTTGTTTCCTTTTATAGTTATCGAGATTCAATAAATGCTGATTGACTAAACAATACTTACTTTTCAGACGCTACACAGTACATTAGATTAGAGAGAGACAGAGGATTATACACTTCTGAGCACCTCATCGGCTCCTTCTCCGATCAGCTCCCACGCGGCGATGACGTGGCGCTCTTCTGTCAGTGTGGCCCCCACTGCGAACCTCAACATATATACCCCACCGACTATGGTGTGAGTCAGGTAAGCCTTCCCGGTCGAGTTGACCCACTCCAGAAGCTTCCGATTCAGCGACTCCGTGCTACGACCCGGTGAGTCCGGGTTCAGCCGAAAACACACCAGTGCGAACAATCTCGGCACCACCACCTCGAACCTCGGGTCCGACCTCACCAGCCACTCGAATTTCTTCGCCATCCTGACGTCGGACCGGATGTGGCTTTGGAGGTTCTCGACCCCGTAGCTCCGGAGAACCAGCCATAGCCGGAGTGACTTGAATCTCCGGCCCGTCCCTACTTGCCAGTCCTTGTAGTCCACCACCGAGTCTGACTCACTGAGTTTGTTCTTCAAGTACTCGGGGTTCGTGCTCAGCGAGTTCACCAGCAGTTCTGGTTTCTTGACCCAGAGGCAACAGCAGTCGAGGTAGCTGAGTAGCCACTTGTGTGGGCTCAGACTCAGCGAGTCAACTCGCTCCACGCCGTTGAAATAGTGCCGGAATTCAGGGCAGATGCAGGCGCTCCCGCCGTACGCGGCGTCCACATGGAACCACATCCCGTAATCCCTTGCCACGTCGGCGAGCGGCTCGAGTGGGTCCACGGCGGTGGTTGAGGTTGTCCCCACCGTAGCGCAGAGGTAGAGCGGGACCAGCCCCTCCGCCACGTCTTCCCGCACGGCCTCGCGGAGCGCCACGGGGCAGAGACAGAATCCAGCGTCGATGCTCGTCTGGATCGACCGAATGTTTCTCGGGTGTATTCCCGCCATCTTCGACGCCTTCGTGAACGTCGAATGGGTCTGGTCGGAGCAGTAAACGACGAGATTTCGCGTGTCGTCGGTGCTGATTCTCTCTAGGGCTTTGTCCCTCGCAGCGATGAGAGTGACAAGAACGGCCTCACTCGTGGTGTTCTGGATCACGCCGCCGCCGGATCCGGCGAACGTGAAGCATTTTGGGAGCTTGAGCATGTTGGCTAGCCAGTCCATGACGATCATCTCGAGCTCGGTCACGGCAGGAGACGATAGCCAGTTGAAGCCGACGGAGTTGAAGCCAGTGCAGAGCATTTCACCGAGGAAAGCGGCGGTGCTGACGGTGGCGGGAAAGAATGCGAAGAATTTAGGGCTGAGCCAATGGGTCATGCCGGGAATGATGTGGCGGTTAATGTCGTTGAAGATGGTTTCGAGTGGCTCGGGGCGATACGGTGCGTTTTGGGGTATCCGGGTTCTGAGGTAACCCGGTTGGACTTGGGCTAGGACCGGGTAGGACTCGATTTTAGCGTAGTAATCGGCTATAAAGTCAACCATTTGGTGAGCTTGTTTGCGGAACTCTTCAGGGTCTAAGGGCTTGAATTGTTGTTGATCAACATGATCAGTTTGGGGAAATGGAGCTGAGTCGTCATAGCTAAAACCAAGGCTACCCATTGCGAGAATAATGGTGGTGTTGGTCAATCTGTTTGAGGGAAAAAATAAATAAATAATGGTTTTGAAATGTTTGAGAGCAAATATATGTATAGATAATATTAATGGTGGGGCGAGTGACAAATGTGAATGTGATCACATAATTTATAAGAGGAGGTGTGTCAATGTGTGCATGTGGGACAAAATTTAGATGCCGGGAAAGGGTAGCTATGCTATTGACGTATTCTATTCATTGTGCATGGTTTAATTTTGGCGGTTAGGACGGTAGTGTTATATTGAGGTGTTGATTACGTTCATTATTGTCATAAAGTGATCGATCTTTCACATTGACTATTGGTGCAAATTGGTATTAACTCATCAAATCGATAACGAGAGTAAATTGTGTTATTGCTTCTTAAACTTTTTTTTTTTTTTTTTTGTTTGCAAAATACACCTCAAATTTATAATTTTAACAAATTACACTCTATACTTTCAAATCAATTACAATTGAGGTTTAATACCTCGTTATCAAATTGAAGATTTGATACATGAGATTTGCATGTATAAAGCAAAGCTTGTCATTTTTCAAAGAAGAATTACGTGCTAATCATGTGTCCCAAACCACTATTTTCATAATGTTCGACGTCAGCTATCAAACTTCAATTGTGGCTGATTTAAAAACTCTTAATGCAATTTGTCAAAATTAAAAGTTTAGATAATATTATGCAAAAGACAAAATAAAATAAAATAGAATAAAATAGGATGCAACCTTATACTTTAATAATAACGTCGGTGAGGTTGACAACTAACCAAATGATATTATTCCAAAAATCTTGCTTAATTTGGGTATCAGCTCTAAAGCTCCTACTTATGTCGTTGAGAACTCCTAGTTAGTCAATCTTGCACTACTTTAAACTAATTAAATTAGACCTTGAGCCAACTAGAAAAATTATTCATATTGTAAAGGACATGTAATGGCGTCTTTATGTGAGGTTATCAAGAGATTGAAATTAAGTTAATTAATTGGCCAACACTGAAACATAATGATGCCATCATCGTCATTAGAAACTTTTAAGATGGTATTTTGTGTATTAATTAGTTGGACACAACTAATTGATTAGAGACTGATCAGGATCAGCAAAAAATTACTCCCGACTATATATCTGTCGGGTAGACTTTGACTTCTTATTGGGATAAATAAACAAATAGAAACACGAACTATTCGAATCTAGCAAAGTTATGTATAACGCATGCAGATGAGGTCTATTTCATGCACGTTTTAATTTCTAAGAGTACAGTTTAAGTATATTAGTGTCTAATAATCCATGCACGGACGTTGAATTTTCAACAGATCTCTAGCCAGGCGCTACAGTTTTCATACTGTGTAAGTTTCAATAATTATATACTTGCGATATAATTTATGAAATAAGAGATACGAAAACTGTGGTGTTCACAATTAGACTTTACGGATTGTTTGTTTGTTTGTTTGGTAAACTATGACACAAGTCAAAACTGGAGGAAGCAAATAGACAAAATAAGGACTTCATATATATGCCCACTACTATTATGAAAAAAGTTGACAAGTACTACACTCGAAGACCAGATCGCAACAACAAACTACACGAAGGTTAATCAATTAAATGCACTTGTGCATGTGGTAGCTCATAGCACTGTCTACGGGGTGGGTTGGCCGATGGAACATTAATGCAATAGAGTCGTGTAATGTAGTGTACGTGGGACCAATAATATATACAGAACAATATATAGATATCTTATATAAAACATTGAAATTGACCTAAGAGAATTCCTGTAAAGTAACTAATTATAAGCAATTCTACGCATTTTGAGCGTATAATAGATATATAAAAGATTTCACCGATTCAATTTTAGAATTCGAATTTTGTTACAGTAAAAGGCTCTCAGAAACAGTCGCGTCTAATTTTTTTACTACAGTAAAAAACTCTTATATAAAGTCACATCTTAATTCGAATTAAAAACTCGAATCAACGAACTAAACAGGCCATTAGATTTTTTTTAAGAGATCAGTTCCAATAAAAGTAACTAATAATATGCGCATTTTGAACAATCTAATGTCTAATCAAAATTAGGAAATTCTCCATGGACGGAAAATGCTCAGAAAACATATTCCAGGCTAACGATCGATTTCCACTTTCAGACAAGGATTTTGGTTATAAACTAATGCATGTTATTTTTAGTCATCTCGATCACCATTCACATGAAAATTTCTCAACTTAGATTTATTAAAACGAACAATTTTATGTTGTACAACTAAGATTTATGATTAGTCATTTAAAAAAAAAAACTATTTATAATTTTTTGTTTTAATCTGCGTTCTTTACTACTGATTTGATCACCTTGACTGTGAGGACACCTCTTAAGGCGTTCCTGATATTGGATCATGATGTGGCTAATAGGTAACCACAATCATATATATTGTATATGTGTGTGTTAAATATAATATATATATATATATATATATATATTGCACTCAATAATACTTTGGCACTCCTTGAAATTAACTTAAACGATGGAGGATCTTTAGCCAACATAGTGTTTTTAGAAGATATCGAGTCCAAATCCGCTGTCTCTATTTTCTTGTCTCGATAGTCGTCCATTCACTAATTATTTATCATATCATCTAAATTTAAGAATCTAACTATATAAATAATAACAAATACTGAAAATACTTAAACAATTAAAGAGGTGTTAAAATTTAATTGGAGGGACATATAACCACCGAAATAAGAGAACGGGACAACAGATGTTGATTCTCAAATATCTACTTTGGCTACTTTTCTATTTTGCATATACGAGGTCTCATGTGAGTGAGTTTTCACCCCCAAAAAAATAAGAATAATTCAAATGATGAGTAGTTGTAGATTTACTTTAACGTAATTTTACACCCATCTCTAATGTTGAATTAATTGTAGATTTTAATCAACGCTCCACATTTCTATAATATTTATATAAAATATTCAAAACGGTATTTGTAGAAAAGTTACTATTTAATTAATTTCTGGAGTATCGTTACGGATATATGCTTTAGAACGATCCAACTCATGATTGTTCCGCACTCAATTCTATTATGCATATTGTGTTGTATATAAACATTTCTCAAGTGGCGAGCGGCGAGAAATCGAGCTTTCTCTAGTTGCCTGGTACGGTGCTGTCAAGTCTCTATTTTTTTACTCTTTCTTAACGTAAGTTATATATCTTGTAATAAACACATTGTTAACTTGTAGAAACTAATTAATTACTTTCACGATTTATTATCTTATGCAGAGAATTTTGCAAATCGATTAGAGAAGTCTAGAAAATACAAAGACCAGTTATGAGGTGTGCGATTTTTCTCTTCAAACTTTTCTGTAATAATAGAAAAAAAAAAAAACTACAACAGTTGAAAAATAACGTAGTCTTATATAAAGGCGAACCTTTATAAATTCTATGTGTCAATTTTACTTGATTTATTTTTCTACAAATTTATTACTCTCGGTTACTTGGAATTAGAGCATTTAATTCTTGACATACATAATTATTCGGTCTTGAATAGAAGATGAGGAAATCATTCAGCAAAATATCAGAATGCCTTAGTGCGGAAAACAAACATTTGGGAATGTTTACTTTAAATGAAATTGTAGATAACGTTACTTTAAAAATTGTCTACAATTTCATTTTATTATGAAAATGTCTAAAAGTACACCACTAATGAGGAGAATATAAAAATTACAATTTTATGATAATGATGTATGGTTAAAAATTTAAAATGTAGCAATGTTTGTGTAAAATAAAAATAGTCATACCATAAAGATTATAATTTTATGAATTGTTCATTATCATAATCTATAAAATTGAAGAACAAAAAATTCTATATATGATAACCAATGAACAAGAGCATATAAATTACAAGTTTATGACAAGTAAATAGGATTAAAAATGTGAAAAGATTGATAACATTTATGTACAACTTACAAATTTGATCATTGTCTTCAAGATTGCCGCTTTATTAAGGTTATAAAAAGATGGACCGCTATTAAAATGCTGTTTCAGCACATGGATAAAATAAATATTACAAAAAATTATTTTTGGAGATAGACAAAGTAATGACATATAATATTATAAAGATGGACCGGTATTAAAATGTTGTTTCAGCACATTGACAAAATATATCTTACAATTTTTTTTTTTTTTTTTTTTTTTTGCGGACAAAAAAGTATTTTTTAGAGCTAAAGTAATAATATATAATATTATAAAAAGAGGGACCGCATTTATAATATTGTTGTTAAAATACAAGGCGAATGTGAAAATAGGCCACAGGCCGCTCCGGCTGCTTCAACATATTTCACATATTTGGTGAGCTTTTATGGCTTACATACCAGTTATTAATACACATTAATTAATGAAGGTTTGCAAATGGAAAATTTTGGGGAAAATGTAGATATATGTCAATATAAGTGGACCATAATGTCTATTATTAATGTAGCGGAAATGATGTCCGGATATCAAAAAAATATTTGGATTTGATCCTCCGACTAAATTGCGAAGACACTTTCTTAGGTGTATTATTATTATTTTTTTGTTTTGTTGAAGTTTTCTTAGGAGTATTGTTTAATTATCTGTTTTTTTATAAATATTTTATTTACTTTGCAACTTCGTTACATTATCGAAATATAGGACTCGTCATAATCTTAGTAGCTCATCTAACATGCGTCTTTGCACTTTAATTATCGTCTTTTTCATGATTGAAATTTTCTTTTAAGAAATTACATATATGATGGATGCCGAGATTACTTTGGCTATTGTACAGGATATTCAATTATTTCCTAATGTACAATTTTTTTTACGCTACCCCAATTTCCATGCAACTCTTTCTGTCAATCAAAATTTGAAATTTAACTATCTGGAAATTTCACCCTGATTTGAAATTTAACCTAAAACTGTTTTGGCTGATTAATTTATCTTTTTTCTTAACGATAAAGAAATTTAACCCTAAAATTGAGAGTTTGTTTTAGGATTTAAAGATTGAGAGGGAGAAAGAAAAATTGAGAAATAAAAGAGGAAATGGATATTTTTAGATCATGAATATTGGTCGTTGTGTTAACAAAAAAAGAAAAGATTGCTGGCTAACTATGGCAATAAATCCAACCCCACCATTAATATCGTTACTGTCCGTTTCCACCATGTATGGATGCAAACTGCAGGCTATTGGTATGACACGATTTTAAATCATCAGAGGATATCAAAATTATATCGAAGTAAGAAAATGTGACAATTTAACGGAACATGAGTTAAGAATTATCCTACTGATAAGTACTTTTTTTCATATTAAAGAAAAATAAAGAAGAAAAATCATATTACATGGTAAATTAATGAAACTGTAGTTAAAATATAGCAATTTTTTAAATATTTTTGGAATAGCATAAATAATAATTAATTTAATGATGTCCGTGTATATACTACAAAATAACATAATAATTATTGTAATGAATTATTTTTTAGAGTAAAATATTCTAATAAATGGTAATAAGGTACTTTTGCTTCTCTACCAAAATTTTTTTTTTTCTCAATTCTTTTTTGAAACTATGCATCTGCGCAGTAGTCTGATTAATCAATTAATGATGTACAGTTAAAATTTTAATCTGAACATTAAATAAAATTTAAATTTGTGTTTCATAAGTGTGAAAAACAGATATAGTACTTTTTTTATTATTAAAAAATGATTTGTACAGTTACATTTAAGGAAGAGTTAAACTCTAAATTAGACATTTTAATTCAAATTAAATAAAAAATATAATTTAGACTACGTACTTCTAATAAAACAAACGGAGCTTTATCATTCGGATTTCGGATTAAAGGAAGATAATTTACTCTTTTCCCAATATTTCTTTACATGATATCATAGTCTTTTTATTCTAGTTAAAATGTATGAAATCATAATCAGAAACGTACATATTGATTATTGCCCACCTAGCTCTTATCAACTTATGCTCGAAATAATTGTCAAACTAATTATGCGTGAACCCACGTAATCAATTGACTAATTATTGCCAATTGAACTAAGAATTTGTACTTTGATCTTATCCTAACGAGGACTGGATCGAGTAAAGTAAACGGTCAAGACTAATGAAGTTTGACTATTTGTGGTTGCGTGTTCTCTTTCATTCATTATATATGGGTGGATGTGGAGACGTGCTCCCACTTGCTCTCCCTACTCCCTCTTCGAGTCTTCATCATTTGCTCTCCCTACTCCCATCTGATCACTAATTTAACACTTAAATATATATATATATATCTTTATCTTTATGTACCCTTAATGCGTACACGCCACAAAGAAAAGATCTCGCTCCTTAAAAAGTCAAGTGCTTCATCCAGGCCCCTTTTCCTCGGTTATTCACAATATTTTACCACTTCAAAAAATTTCAAAATAAGGCATATATATTTATATGTATGATGAGTGGCTACTATTACTAACACTTGACTTTAGGGGAGTGTAAATTTACCCACAGACCCAAAAAAAAAAAAAAAAAAAAAAAAAAAACGATATATGAAAAGTAGAAAATGGTGTTTTTAATTTCCAATAGAGTCGCTTATTGTGTATTTTGTGTTGATCCATCAACTTGGTTCAACTACAGTAGTTAGTTGGAATATAGTTAGAAAATATCCTGTCTTGTAGTAGTTAAAAGATTCATATACAAATTCTTCGACATCTATCTTTGTCTCCTCCGTCTCTCCGGGATGAGCTCCCTCATTGTGTGTGTTTGATGGCCACACGACAATTGCGAGGTGTTACGCCAGTGCGCACAACCTCGTTTGGGTAACAAGATACGTGTTGTGCCAGTACAAGGCCAGTGTAAGGTGATCAAATATAAGACCCGTTTAGTTCCCTGATTCAAATTTTTAATTCGAGTTGAGATATAACTTTATGTGAGAACTTTTTACTATAGCAAAAAAATTAGTTATGACTATTTCTGAGAGCTTTTTACTGTAGTAAAACTCAAATTCTAAACTCAAATAGGTGAAATAAACACATAATTTCTTTCATTCTTATCCGACTCTTGAAAAACATCCAATTAGGTTTGACCAAGATAAATTGTGATTGCGAAAAATTCCGGCAGGATTTGGAAAGAAATGGAACTGACCAAAATTAGCTTTCTTTATCCCGTCAAAAAAAAAAAATTAGAAATTGGTCCACTCCGGTAGGTCACCTACTAGGTGACTTCGGTGAGACCTAGTGGCTAGTAACAACCTGTTTAAGTGGTAGCATGTCACCCACTGTGGGGTGAATCCTAGTATTGGTGCTGGTTATCTTAGGGACCCTAGAATTTAAACTCTGAATGGGTAAATAGGTAGGCTATGGGGGTAATTCTCCCGATTCTCTAGCTTCAACTCCGTCCCAAATTAAGTGAGTATAGAGGTGGGTATGAGAGACAAAACAAAAGTTAGATGTGAGGGAAGGACGAAATATACCCGCTCCCGTCCTGTCCCATTGTCATCCTTACTTGTCATCTAGGAACATCAACTACTATTGTCTATTGGCTACTTCATTTTACTATAGGGTTAGTACATGGTCATAGTAAAAAGATAATGAAAACATTAGATCAAAATAGTAGTTTAAATATAATAATGCTGGAAAAATCGTTTGAGCTTTGCATGGTAGTTATTGTGGATAGCTCAATATCACTATTTTCACAATTTTGAGTCCAATGTGGATCTAATAAAAAATGAAAAAATTTAGAAATTCCTTCTCTGTCGAAAATTTAGAGAAAATTTTGAGTTTTTTTTTTTTTTTTTTTTTTTTTTTTTAAATTTTAAGTTTTTTTGAATGTTTTTTGGGTTTTTTTTTTTTTTTTTTTTTTCATATCAATATTAAGTTGTTTTGAATGTGATTTGGTCTTTTTTTTTTTTTTTTTTCAGTCGTAACCCTAAAATTCGTGTCTTTTTCAATTCTTTCATCATTATACTACGTTTATATAAAGAAAACCGTCCTATTCCTGCTATGTGGTCAGCAAATTTGGTCATTACTTATTTGTTTTTGTCACCCAAATAAGACAAAGTATTAAACTATATACTTATACGTGTATATACACTTATGCAGAGTGAGGCAGTTTGTTTTTAAGTTTCTTTATTTAATGCGCTTTAGAGTAATACATCAAAAATAAAAAAAAAATAAAAAAGGCAACCGAGAAAAATGTGCCTTTTCTATTGTGTAAAATCATATACCTCGCCTTATACACCCAAAATAATAATAATCACTTACCTGTAAATTAAAGATCCTTATATGGTAAGACCTCAAATAAATATTGTGCACTTTTAACTATTAAATATAATCAAAATCACATCATAAATAAAAAAAAGTGAAATAGACTATTTAAAATACATATTTGACAGAAATATGCATAAAATTTGAGAACAAACCACACGTTCATAACAAGATCTAAAATATGTAGTTTAGATATTTTTTTTAAAACTTTTTTTTTCATAAGTTTCATGTCGTGTTGTAGTTAGATAAGTCTAATATGAAATTGACTCATTATTTTTGCGTCAATTTTATGTCAATCCAAATTTGACACACCATTTTTTAATTCTAATCCAAAAAATTTGTGTTGTTTTCGAATCATAATGCAATATCATGACTCTTGTCGACCCTACCTATTAGGACGTGTAACATCATTATACTGCGATTATGGAAAGAAAAAGATCTTGATGGACGTCAACAAATTTGGTCATTACTATTTGCTTATGTAATGCAGAAAATAACCTAGTAGTCCCCAATTTAGAACTAGAAAGATTTGATCCTTTAAATTTAGAACTTACTGAGCAAATTCAAAAAGCTATTAGCTAGGGAAAAACCAGATTTTGACAAACTTTTAGATATTGCTAAAAAAACAAGCGTCATAGGAAGCAACCCCATAGTACATTCGGATAAAAATGAAGAATTAGCAGAAATCAAGGTCATAAACCCAGACTTGACAATAAGAACATGAGAAATAAATACACTCCTCAAGATAAAAATGAATTTGAAATTTAGATTGGAGAACTATCTTAGGGTAATAAGACGCAGTTGCAGTCCTCAAAGATCATCAGCATTTATAGTTAGAAATCATTCAGAAATAGTTAGAGGAAAGGCTAGAATGGTAATTAAATATAAAAGATTAAAAATGATAATACATGTTCAGACGGATACAAAATCCCAACTAAAGAAGTAGAACTACTTATCAATAGAATTCAGAAAGCTAGAATATTTTCTAAGTTTGACTGCAAGAACAAAATATTAAAACATATTTTTTAATGATTAATATATGTAGATAGTATACATATGTATGGAGAGATAAGAGAGTGAGTTTGTTTTTCTCTTAATGCAATTGAGAATAATTCAGAAAAAATAAAAAAATAAAAAAGACAACTAAGAATAAGGTGCCGTGTATTGTGTAAAAGTATGGCTGTTCATGAGTTAGGTTGGTGTGGAGTAGGAATTTTTTTTTCTCCACCTCAAAGGGTGCGGGTTGTACATATTTAGCCTCAACGATGTTAGAAAAACTTCACAACCCAATGATGTTTGGGTTGGGTTCGGGCGGTGCAAGGTATGTTGGGTGGTCGGTTTCAACATTCAAAGAATCAAAAACTCAAAGCTCAATCCAACATCAAACATGAAGCAAAGTAGTCCATCCAACATCAAACATAAAGCAAACATAAATTAGTCTACACTCATTAATTAGTCTTAACATAAAGCAAATATAGATGCTTAATTCAAACATGAACAAATTAGAGAGTAGAATGAGTTGTCTACCTAGGGTTAGATATTAGAGGAGGAAAGTTAGAATGCGAGTTGGGTTAGGGTGTGCGGGTCATCATAGGTCCAACCCACACCCCGCCTCAAAACTTTGGGTCAGACATTGAATTGGCCGCAAAAAAAAATTTTAATATTAGAAATTACATTTTTCAGGTTAGGTTAGAGTGGGGTGGGCTGGGCCTGCGAGTTTTGCGGGTTTTTGAACAACTCTATGTAAAAGACACCAAGCTTACCTTATAAACAAAATAGTAATAATCACTTGCCTCTAATGTAAAATGGTTTTACATGATTTTAATATTTTCTCTTCGTTAGTGTATTAGTCATTAGTGTTAGGGGTGTTCAACAAATCCACCAAATCCTAAAAATCGTCCAATTCAAACCAAATCGAACCGAACCAAATCGTTAATTATTTTTAAATTATTGGGTGGTTTGGTTAATTTTTTAATCTAATTTTTTGGCTGTTTAATATGTGATTTGGACTCTCCAAACCGCCCAAACTACCGAATAATCCGCCAAAAAATATACATCTATAATTTTTAAAATGTTTTTTATATCTATTTTAATTTTTATTAGTCATAATAAAGGTTCTATACTTATAAAATACACCCTATCATATAGTTGTTGGTTTGTATAAAAACTACAAATAGTGAATTGTAAGGCATTTGTTATTTTTTAATTATATTATGAACTTGAATCTTATTTTTATTTTTACTGATTAACGATTTTATAATTTTTCCTGAATTATTGAAAAAAATTTTAATCTTAAATTTAAACTACCCAAATTACTTATGAATGATTTGGATCAATTTAATTTTTATTAAAAATATCAAACCGTTCAAAAGAATATTTTATTTTTAGTTTGTGGTTTTTATAAGAGAATTGTCCAAACCAACGCAAACACCACTAATTATTGTGGACTTGCCCGCTGAACATTTCTTCAATATAAAACAAAGATGTTGACTTTCGCCGGGAAACACAACTTAAAATTCCGTTCATTTTACCGATTCGAGTTTAGAATTCAAGTTTTACTACAGTGAAAAGTTCTCAGAAAAAATTACATCTAACTTTTTTACTACAGTAAAAGTTTTCACATAAAGTCAAATCTCAACTCGAATTAAAAACTCGAATCAACAAACTAAACAGATCCTAAATCTCTTCGTTTTGTTGGCATGGAATGAGTCAGATTTTTTATCTAATTTTTAGTATTTCAATTAGTGTTTAACAAATCAAATTATATTATATCATCTTAAATTAAAAATTAAAAAGCAGATTAAATTTTTACATGTCGTGTCATAATGGAAAGCCTCTTACCTCTCGGGGTGCGTTTGGTTACAGTGGAAGAATGGTAATGGGAATGGGAATGAGAATGGTAATAAGAATAGAATAGAAAAGAAAGTTGATTTATTTGTTTGGTTACAATTTTAAGAATTCTCTGGAATGAAATATGAATATTTTCATGTTGACAAACTTACCCTTATGCTATATATAACACTAATATTTTATTTATTAATATAATATATAAAATGTAATATAATATAATAAAATTATTATTATATAATATATTATATAATTATGATATGTAATATAATAATATTATTAAAATTATTAATATAATTATAATATTATAAAATATATTATGAGATTATATTTCTTTTGAATGATCATTTTTTTTAAATCTAACCAAAAATTAAATTAGTATTTCATTCCATTCTCTTCTGTTCATTTCTACGCAACTAAACACACCTCAGGTTCTTTCTCTTTATAGGTTCACACTTTTGACTTTTCCCTATCTCGTGGGTTTTTCATTTTTTTTTTTTCCAACGAAGGTATTAATAAGATTCAAAGAGGATCTAATGCCAGAGATTCAGATTCCTATTAAAAGAAAAAGTACCCAATATTCGTATCTCCTTCGGCCTTCTAATTCATCTCCTCCCTCTCTCTCTCCCCCTTTCTCTCTCCTTATTAATTCATTCATGCTAAACTTACTTATTTGTTCATTCTAATACTCTGTTTTTGATGGTTATTGTAATACTCTGTTTTATATTCCAAGCCATAGTACTCTGTTTCTGTCTTTCGCTGTTGATTAAAGTTGCTAATGTAATCGATTTTTATGCCCTTTTCTTGTTTATATTTCATTATTGATTATACTTGATTGACTTTACATATTTGAATTTTTAATTAAAGTTGAGATATGATTTTATTTAAGAACGGATGAGAAAAAATTAGTTATTAACATGATTTTCACGTGGCTTGAAATAATATTAATATTTCTTCCTCAGATTTAAACCAAATTAGGTGTAATAATTTGGCATTTGTTTATAGCTGATTATTGAAAGAGAGCAGTCATGGCGAACCTTGAAGAAAATGGACCTCCGGCAAGGCTTGAGGTTTGTGATTCATCTTTTGCTTATTTCAATTTGGAATGAACTGTTTGTTATTGTTAAAGCTAAAGCCCATTAAATTAAAAAAAAAAAAACAAAAAACAAAAAACAAAAAAACAAAAAAAAACAAAAAGTATCGTATTTGTTGTTGAATAATAGATTTGAATTTTTTTTTTTTGGTTATAGGGGAAATATGCTGCAATAGTAGTGTGCTGGCTTCTGGGAAATGGGTGCCTCTTTTCATGGAACAGTATGCTAACTATTGAAGATTACTACGGTGAATTGTTCCCGGTTAAGTATTTCTAAAGACTCTTTTTTCAGATTTTTTTTTACCCGGTCATTTAAAGCGTGTGATAATCAATTTTCTCTATGAAATTCCGAACATTTCGAGAATTCATGCATAACTGAGAACTGATTTGTCTAATTGATTGAATTCTATGTTTAGTTTTCTTATGTTGTGATGTTTCATTCATGGAGTGTTCTTTAATAGGGTATAAACCAGTTTTAGGCCCTCAGATCTATATTAGGTTTAGTATTTGCATATTATTGTGGTTCTGATATGATTTTATTGTGTTGTGATGATCCAAAAATAGTCGTATTGGTACGATAATTTTTTTGTACCCACCAACAGAATTCTCATTCATTTTTAGGGCCATCAGGCATGATTTTTTTTTTCTATGCTCATCAATTTATTATGTTTTTGAATCTCCTTTGTTTTCCTGATCATGATGCAGCATTACCATTCCTCAAGGGTCCTAACTCTGGTGTACCAGCCATTTGCGCTTGGAACACTAGCTATACTCGCCTATAATGAGGCGAAAATTAATACTAGGTTGCGCAACCTGTCTGGATACTTCCTCTTTTTCCTAGGTTCTCTTTTGGTTTTAGTTGTAAGTTTTGTTAATTCTACTCACTGATATAAGACATTTATTTAAGTGCCCTTAACTTCGTTTGTCCTCTAATACAAATTCCTGTTCTCCTTATGGTAGTTGGATTTAGCAACATCCGGGAAAGGAGGGCTCGGAACTTTTATTGGAATTTGTGCTTTAAGTGGTTTGTTTGGAGTTGCAGATGCTCATGTTCAGGGTGGAATGATTGGTGACCTTTCCTTCACGCGACCTCAACTTATTCAAGTTAGTTATAGTATCACTGTTCTTTGCATTTTTGCATACTAATTTTTCCTGCATTTTAGTCTCTTCTTGGTTATAGCTTTTTTCTTCTCAACTGTTGATCCTTCTCTTGGTTTGAAATTCTCCAGTCTTACCTGGCTGGTATGGCTGCATCGGGAGCTCTTACTTCTGCTTTGAGGTTAATTACAAAGGCAGCATTTGAAAATTCCAAGGATGGTCTTCGAAAAGGAGCCAGTATGTTTAATTCTCCCAGTTTTTGTCATTTGCAACACTTCTTATTACTTATTATTGCCACTACAGTTTTATAATTGTCTAAGAAGATTAAATGCAATGTCATATGTCATGATAGGGGTACTCCGGGAGGTAAAAATGTGAATTAACTTGATGTCATCCTTTCTTTTACTTTTGTTTGCCTTCCCTAGTGCATTAATTCTGTGTTCTTAGGCTTGTTAGCAAACTTATTGTAATAGACAGAAAAGTTACATCTAGTAGGGCTTTCCGCAGTTTATTCACTTACTTCTCGTTGCTATTCACCGTCCAATTGCAGTTTTATTCTTGGCAATCTCCGTAGTTTTCGAGCTTCTATGTGTTATTCTGTACGCATATATATTTCCAAAATTGCCAGTCATCAAATATTACCGCTCCAAAGCATCCTCAGAAGGATCGAAAACTGTTTCTGCCGACCTTGCCGCTGCTGGCATCCACACATTACATGAAGAAGTATGTCCACTTGATACACTCTTAGAATCTAAAAACAGGAGTTAACTCGATGATAACAGAACATTACGCAATTGTTGCAGGCTGAGGAAGATCTGAAGAAACACGAGCGACTGGGAAACAAAGAATTGTTGCTGCAGAACATTGATTATGCGGTTGACATGTTCCTTATCTATGCACTGACATTGTCAATTTTTCCTGGATTTTTATCAGAGGACACCGGATCACATAGTCTGGGCACCTGGTTCGTATCGTTGTAACTATACTTTGGAATTCCTCTTCAGCAATTACCAAGACATGTATGCAATCTTGTGATGAAAATTTGGTGAAAATATTAGGTATGCCCTCGTGTTAATTGCAATGTACAATGTGTGGGATCTAATTGGAAGATACATTCCACTCTTGAAGTTTCTGAAGTTGGAGTCTAGGAAAGGGCTTGTGATAGCAATTCTTTCTCGTTTCTTGCTCGTCCCGGCATTCTATTTCACTGCCAAGTATGGTGACCAAGGCTGGATGATAATGCTCACATCCTTCTTGGGTCTATCAAATGGTTACCTCACTGTCTGTGTCCTCACTTCTGCCCCCAAAGGTTACAAGGTCGGTTAAAATCACAAACAATGCTATAAGACACTGTTGCTGTTGAGCACCGCATGCTAATAAAAGATGGGTCTCACAGTATGGGACATAATCTTCTATTAATCATGGTGTTTAGTGCCCGTGGTGCCTTCAAACAATTTTCATATATTACTGCATAATACTTCCAAAGTTGAATCTCTTGGACCATTTTATGTACTTAAAGCAAGTATTGGGTTTTGGTTTTTTTGTAGGGGCCAGAGCAAAATGCGTTGGGAAATCTGCTGGTATTGTTTTTACTTGGAGGCATATTTGCAGGCGTAACGCTTGACTGGTTGTGGCTAATAGGGAAGGGCTGGTGAGCGTTTTTTATTTTATTTTATTTTTATTGTTTTACGTTTATAATATTCAGTTTGATTTGTAAATGATGGCAAAAAGGAAATATTGAGACGTCGTATATTAAGATTGCCCCTCATTACTCCCTCTATTCCAAGACTGAATTTGTGTTCGTTGCCGTATTGTTGTTTCATCTCATTTTAGCAGTGTTGTGAAACGATTGAAATCATTCATCAGCGAACTAAAATTTTAAATCTAAAACTTATGGGAAACTCGTATAATGGGCCCAGAATTTGCAAAAGGAATCCATTTGGGAATGCACAGTTCAGATACACAAGTGTTTAATATCTTGTTAAGGATTAGACTACAAGAATCTTAACGTTCATCCTTCAATAATCAAATTAACTCTCATTTTCATTACCAATAAATCTTGGCTCCACGGGTTAAGAGAACTACGATACGACAAACATTCATCCGCGATTCTCTCCTTTGAACATGTGAAATTTAACGCATAAAATAGTTATCATTTCACACCAAATAATGTATAAACTAGTCCAGTTTATACTTGTCTGATGCAAATAATCGTGAAAATTTCATTTTAATACATTGTTATATCGAAATATGAGTTTGATATTTTTTATTTTTAAAAATTTTACGTCAGTACTTTAAATTTTTTTAATACCTCAGAATTTTTTTTTACGACACGAAAAGATAAAATTACCCTTCTTATAAAATATAATTTTAAGCTGAACTATGAGAAAAACTTTCAATAGAATCTCTTAAAAAAAATTCCCTCAAAATTCTAATCTCTTTAGTTTTTTTTTTCCTCCTCAAAATTTTGATCAATATTATATTTTATAAGGAGAATAATTTTATATTTTTGTGTCTTAAAAAGAACTTCGAGATACTAAATTTTTTTTTTTAAAAGTCAAGATATCGATATAAAATTTTAAAAAAAAAATATCAAACCCATATCTTAATTAACAAAAACACTAAAAATAAAATTTTGCTCAAATAATATCATGTTGAAGGGCTATTAAAATAAACAATTAAACCTTGTTTCGTTCCTCCCAAATTTTTCAAGTGACGATGCGACAAACATACTCAGTCCTCGGGAGTTGCTTGTACTGTTGCTTCAACCAATGAAACTTGTTTATCTTGTCATTTGGCAGTGAAAAGCTTAAAAGCTTCCCAGCAATAGTCAACTAAACAATTGTACGTTTGGTCCCAACGAGCGAAATTGTAATTTGAATAACGAGTCAAATTGTAATTTGAATAAAATTAGAGTAAAATTAAATAAAATTAAAACTTAAAAAAATGTGAATTTAAATAAAATTATAATTTGAATTTAAATTTTTTTATTGCAAAAAACAACCTGGTCTTTAACCAGAAACAAACAATAACCCACTAACCACCACTCTTTTACGTATCATGATTGAAACGTTAACGTTAGTATAAAATAAAAAAATAATAAAAAAACTTCCTATCATTGGCAAAAACAGGATTCAAATATGTGGGTGTTGTGGTAATTAAATTGTGCAAAATATGAGACGAAATTGGTTTTTTTTTTTTTTTTTTTCCCCTCAAAAGAATTATGAACTTGTATTCCAATTATCCACCCTACAATACGAAAGTGAAAGAAACGAGCTGAGATTTACAATGGGTAAAAATAGACAAAAACAACCCAATTAGCTCGTTTTGTCTACTAGCATCACGTGACCCGGCAGAGACGACCAAAAATACAGATAGGCCCCACGTGATACGGCCTCAAACAAACAGGGACACCAAAATGATTAGGGGCAGAAAGGGAAACAAAAAAGTGGACAGCGATGATGAGGCTTGGGCCTTCTCGAACTGCAGGGAATCGACGGCGAGAGGCATGTTCTCCTGGTCAGGGCTGCACCGGGACTGGTGGGGTGGGTGCGCACTGTACATTATGGCGCGCAATACAGCCGAGACGGTCGGTATGTACGCCGTCTTGTTTCGGGCGAGAAGCCACGTCAGCCCCATGAGCTGGCAGTCCCTGTTGAACATCTTGCTCGCTCTTTCACTTTGGGAATTCTCCGTTCCGTTCTTGAATCCTCCCTTTAGCTATGAATTGTGATTGTCATTTAAACCAACAAAAAAGAAGAAAAAAATAGTAAATACCAATTTCTTAGAAAGAAAATGTTGAATTTCCTTGCAATATCCATAAATTCTTCCTAGTTTTACTTCCTCTAATGACGACCCATCACTATAGTCGAAGAAATTGGGACCACATTTTCTTAACAGTGTTTCATAAACTGAAAAGAATAAAAAATAAATAAAAAATATTTTCTGACCCAATGCTATTTGTCACCAGGTTACATCTAAATAAATTCCCAAACCCAACCATATAACAAATGCACCTTTTTTTTTTTTTCAAAATTTTTAAGTGGAACAAAATGGAGAAAAGAAAAAATGAAGGTATGATTAAATAGACCTTGCAAGTTGTAACAATGCATGTTTGCATGAGAACCGAGAATGCAGGGGAAAAAAAAAAAAAAAAAAAAAAAGATCTTTAATTGTAAAATGCAAAAAGTGGAGTTACCTTTTGGAGGGCACCCAAACATCTAGTACAGCCAGAGTAAGAAGAGTTCCGGCAGTTTCTCTCCAAGTTCCTGACGGCGGCGGTGGGAGTGGCGTTATGAAAACCGGAGACATTAAACGCCGCCGGACAGCTGAGGGAGGTAATCTGATGGAGCCTAATCCCGCAGAAGCAGAGAATGGCGTCGCAGCTCGCATTGGGCTGCGGAATCCGAATGTTCCGACTCAGAAGCGAGCTCTGCAGAGAGTTTACGCACTTCTGCGAGTCGTCCGGCATCATAGGAAGATCTCCTCCTCCTTCCGACACGGACGGAGACGGAGCCGCCGCCGGAGAGACCTCGAGAGCGGAGCGCGCGTGGGCGGCGAAGAGCCAGGCAGCGAGAACGGGGCAGCAGCGGCTCCGGTCGAGGTCTCGGCCGCAGGCCTCCTTGACGCCGCCGAAGAGCTCGTCGGAGAGGTCGAGGCGGCAGATTTGGGCCTGGGTCTGGACCGGGAAGGCCGGTACGGTGTTTGGGCTTGCGTACTCCCCGGGCTTTAAGGGCTGGTTTTGGCCCGTCGCTGGCTCGGCGAGAAGGTTGGCCAATGACTGTTGGAGGAAGCTTAAGGAGAGGAGAACGATGAGGAAGGTCATTAAAAGGGAAGTGAATGAGAAGAGCATTGTGACTTGTGGGAGATAATGATGAAGTTTGTGACTTGTGTGTTTGATTTTGAGATGAATGATGAAAGTGAAAAGGGTGGACCTTGGAGATACGAGATACTCAAAGCAATTACTCACTTCCCAAAAATCCAAATGACGAACTTTGAACAAAGAAATAATGGAAGAGCACTCTCCAGAAAAGGTGATTGTCAAAGGAAAAGAAGGGTGGACTTAGAGAGCTCTCTTGAGATTTATGCGGACAGCAAATTAAAGAAACGCTCCAAATTCACGAAGCTAAGTAAGGACTAATCAATTTTTACATTTTTTTTTTCCTTTCTGGTGAAAGTAGGAAAAGGAAACGGGTGATAGGACTATAGTAGGGGGTCCAATGGGGAACAGAAGAGATTCGTTTGGTGGGAAGAGAGAGAGAGAGAGAGAGAGAGAGAGAATGGAGTGGAGTGGGTTTGCATGATAAGAATTGCGAAAGAGCTGTCTGTCTAGGGATTTGGCAGCTTCTGCCGTCCTTTTCCTTTTCATTCTCCGTTTTTCCCTCAGAAGTGCTGATTATTGGAAAAGTGCCTTCTTTTTGGAGCATTTCTTCCCTACTTCCGTTTGCTTCCTAATTCTGCTACTCGCCTCTACTCATGCCAAGTAATTTCCATCTGTTTTTTTTTAAGGGAAAAAAAGTCGAACCAACTCTTGTATGTGGTGGGTCTAGCATTTTGAAAATAATTGGAACGGACCCGTAACATCATCAATAATTTAATCACCTATTAAAGTCTCCGCTTGCTTATAAAAAATAAATTTAAAAAAAAATTCACTTATTAGAGTCAAAATTTTGTGCTATTTCCCTATTTCTTAGGTTAGGAATGCAGCTAGGTTTCACGAGTATATATCATTTCTCTTGATTACAAACTATTGTAATTGTTTCGAATCAGTTATTTGTTTCTTCATTTTCTTAATGCACGTACAAATTAACAATCTACTACTACGTTTCTTATGTTGAATTCACTTTTGCTATTAGGTTATCCCATACATCGCAGGCAATAAAGATTAGTGAAAATTGGGTCTTGTTCTTTTAACAACTCAAATCACAACTCAATTTCGTTTGCTACAATGCTCTTTCTTATAAAAATTTAAATTCAACTCTTTTATTACAGTATTTTTCTCTCACATAAACAGCTCAAATTCTCAAACAAAAATGCTATGAATTTCTAATCCTCTCTCTATCCTAATCAACTTGGCTAATATATATAGGACCAATGCATGAATAGCATATTACTCTTGACAATGTGTTGGGAACAATTAGAAGAGTTCTTATGGAAGCCTATTATGTCCCATTTGGATTATAGTACCAGAAAGATTTGTCATACGAAAAAAAATACATGAAGGAATATGATTTGGGACACCTGCGGATCATGAGTCGTATACATAGATACATGATTGAGCTCAATGAGGGCCACTTTCATCACTTTGCTACGTGGAAAATGAAATAAACAGTTTTCGTCGTTTCTTGATTTCCCAAACTAACCCTATGCAATATTTCTTATCCCATGATCGGCCAATCACAAGAAAAGTTAGGAAACAAAAAAAAAAAAAAAGGGGGGGGAAAGAAAAGCAAGTTTAGCAAAAGATAAAAGAAAGCAAAGCAAAAGAAAAGAAAATGCTTGGGGAAAAGGAAAGTTACTGCATCGGAATGGGGAGGGCATCCTAGGGATTTTGACAGTTTCTCTGTGGGACTCTTTCGAGCAAAAGTATCTGTATGTCTTAAGCGTGTGGATGTGGATATATACCACTGGGTTAGGTTAGGTTTTTGCCCTTTTTTTTTTTTTTTTTTTTTTTTTTTTGCCCTCTTGGCATTTAGTCAGCGTCAGACAAGAGGCTGTGCATGCTTTTTTTCATTTTCGTCCTTGACAGGTTAACTCAGTCCACTTTCTATGAATTGGCTTCAGACGTTCATATAAAGTAATGTAATTGCTCAGAGAAAAACAGAAAGAGAGAGGGAGAGAAGGGTAGAATTGAATCTGTCACGTGCAATTTCTCAAGCCTAGCTACAAACTGGGCTTTTGCGTTTTTAGGAGAGGGACAGTATATTTGTATTTACTTGATATATAAATATATATGTATCTATATAAAGAAAAGAGATCATCAAGGATTAATAGTATACAAATTTCAAATTAGAAATGGATTCAGTTTGTCTCTTAGTAAGTGCTAAAGCAATCCAATCACACCAAGGTTGAGACCAGTTGTTTATTCTGCTATAATGCATCTTTTTAAATGTTAGATATATTTAAAATCAACTATAATAAAAAAAAAAAGTCTTTAAGATAGGGTCTCACATCAATAATATATGTTTTTAATCGTTCGATTTGATCAAAATTATATTAAGATTGAAAAGTATTCAGAACAAAAAATCTAATGATAAAAAAACCAAAAATCTACTAATAATTTATATTTTCAATCCTATCTTAATAATCTCTACAAAAAATTTATACTAAACTAACAAATTTCATATAGATGTGACAGATTTTTAATAGTGCATAATTTTTTTTTGGGTAGAATATTCATGTTTATTCTATATATATATATATATATATTGTATCTGTTTTTATGAAAAGAGACAAATTAGCAGACGTTAAGGAGGTTCCACAACACTACTATACCATGGAAGAGAAACGAGAGTGTGGACAATATAGAAGGGAAAAGAATAGTCACAACTCACAATAGTGGGAAAGATGCGTGAGTTTATAAGACAAACAAAAAGCGTCAATCAAGCAAACATTATTCCAGCTAAAAGTTCCTTTGGAAAACGCTTTCCCAATATACATTTATTTATTTTAATCTTTTACTTATTATAATAACATTGTTCATCGTTGTCTTTTATAAATTCCTTCTTTTTGGTTTTGGGATGGGTAAACTTTATATTTTGATTTGAATAAAGCCAATGTGCCAAAAGAAGAGGACTTTTAGCCTTTTAGCAATTTTTATTTTTATTTTTATCTTTTATCTTTTTCTTTTTCCATTTTCCTCAACTCATATGCATCGTTCTCGATCAAAGACTATTTGTATATTTAGAAAGTTAGGTTCAAAAGAGAAAGATCATTGGCAATTGAGCTTGATAAAGTATATAATAAAAGAAAATAAAAAGGTATAATCATGGTGTTACAAATTTTAGTTGACCGGCCCTACATCAATAGCCTGGTTAGCAGTTATCACCAATAATGGTGTTACAAATTTGCCATTTAAAAACTTGTTTAAGAGTCTGATAGTAGCACTAAATTATTCGTAAGTTCCAGAAATCGTAGGTGAATTTCTAATTAGTTAAAAATCAATGATAATGAGATAATTTTGCCATGTATTTGTCTAGTTGCCATGAATTTCTAATAACAAACACGCGCGCAATAATTAAATCTTTTTCATTGAAACAGTGAAATGATATATATTTTCTTATTTAAATAAAAATAATAAAATATGAGTACTGTGCTTAAAAAAGATTAATTCATAATACTTACCAATTAGATTCCCTGCGAGCTTTTGTTTCAAAGCCAAAAGCATTGATAAGTAAGCAAGTTCTTTTTATGTGTTGCACGGTTATCCTCATTTTCATGTTTGACTACTCAGCATTATTTATTTATTATGTCATCAAAATTTAAGAATTTAACCACATGATAATAAATAAGAACTAAATCCTAAAATTTTTTTTAAGTAATATTCATAAAGTGTGAAAATTTAATTGAATGGACAACAAACAAGTGACAGAAAAATAAACAACTGATCTTGATTCTTGTTTTACAGATTCTACTAAGGAAAACCAAAGCTTAGAAGAATAGTATATATAACGAATTGTCGTTAAATGTTGACGATGATATTAGAAAATTACATACGCACCAAAAATTGTCTTGATTAATGGAGTTTTTTGACTTTATTATATGCTGAAATTTGTTTAAAACTCAGTTAATACGGGTTTGAGAACTTAGAATACGAAAGGATATCAACAATATTATTAATCTCATTCAAATTTTAAGTATATTTTTGAGTTATCATTTGCCAAAATTCCATTAATCAGATTTAAGCTATCTCGTAAAGTGATATAATGATTATCCTTTTATTTTTAGGTTAGTTAAAGAATACCATTGTATTCTTTTGCTTTCATTAATTGAAGAGAGAAAGATTTAGCTATCTCGTTAATTATTATTATTATTATTAGTGTTCGATGAGGCGTGCCTTTAATTAAAGAGAGAATCAATAGATATTCACTGTAATTGAGAAGATTAGATTATTAGGCCATTATAATCAAACCTATTTTTCTTTTTACTTTTTCTTTTAGTCATCAACAATATTTCTTAAGATGGAATCTGTGTCATTCTAACACTCTGATCAGTACTTGCTCAAAATTGGACGTTGTACACGTATATGTAACGCATCTTAGACGATTCAAATTATTTGTTGCCACAAGAAAACAGAAGAGTTATCTATTGTAATCTTTGATCACTTTGATTTTCTTTGCATATAAATATCAATAGAGCCCACATCGAATAAATGGCTTGTAAAGTTTGAGTCAGGATGAGGCAATATGCTAAAATGATTATCTAATAAAATGAAATTAATAAAATGACCTTCTTTATTTTTTTATGAAAAAAAATCACCTAATTATTTTTTTGTAAAAAATAATTATTTTATAAATAAAAATTATTTTACTAATAAAATTTTTTTATTGAGTTATTTTTACAAAATCCTGCAGTAAGACAATGATTCTTTTCAAGGAAGAACTACGCATCTTGTGAGACTTTTGCTGGTCTTTTCTTTTGTGCATCCTATTGAAATATGTGAGCCTTATAGCTCCCGTATAATCTAATCAATTAATCAAACAAAAGCTCAAATAGTTGAAAATGACATCGGTAGTTTTGACATTATTGGTGAAGATGATTGATACTCTCTTGCCACGCATCATTAGTACCTTTTTATCCAAAACCTCTTCAACTTTTTTTGGTACTGCTCTGAGTACCTAATTTTCATTTAAAAAAAATATATATCAAACGATTTTTTTCCCCTCTCTTCCTTTTTTCTTCTTTTTTTTTTTTTTTTTTTCAACTCACAACGGGATAGCTTGAAAGAACCAATTGTTACCCCCGATCTTCTTTCTAAATAAAGATGCGACTATGAACTTACTTGGGTCCGTGTGCGGGTCCTAGCCCATACTAATATAGTTTACAACCTGGGCTGGTACTAAGTCCAACATATCCCATCAAAATACTTAAACCTATAGGTTAGCCAGGTCCGGTCCGTAGTAAATCACGGGCTATGACGAGTTTAGGTTGTCCCCTGCAGGTCCATAATGGGACGGTCCATCTAGACCAATCTCTTAAAAAAAATGTATATTTGTAAAATATATTTTTTTAAATGTACGTATAATTTGTTCTTATGTAATATATTTATCATGTTTAGAAATATACATAGGTCCCGTTTATTTTATAAATTTGAGTTTAAAATTCAAATTTTACTACAGTAAAAAATTCTCAAAAACAGTCATATATTACTTCTTTACTACAGTAAAAAACTCTCACATAAAGTCACATCTAAACTCGAATTAAAAACTTGAATCATCAAACTAAATTAGCCCATACTTATTACATATAACGCCCATACTTATTACATATAACTTTGAAATACTTCTGCCGAAGTATCTACTCGTTACAAAATCTTAGGTGTCAAAGCGTGGATTTCATACAGTAAAAAAAAAAAAAAAAAAAGAAGGGACGTGCTATATCCAAAACGTACGAAATAACTTCGACATTTGTTATACTTTCAGTGATAGTAATACATTGTGATTATGAACGTATTTGTTTTTTCATTTTGTTTTAATTTGTTTGTTTGATTTTTATTTTTATTATGCAATCTTAAAAGCATCTTATGTTTAATTATCGTGACTGTACTCCTCTTTTCTTACAAAAGTTTTGTATTGAGTTTTCCTTAGAAAATTTTTTCATGTGAAAGTTATAAAATAATCTATTTCTTTTTATATTTTCTTTTGACTATTTAGATTCTTTAATACTTACAAACTTGATTAACAATTCTAAATAGATGTTTAAGGTGGTACACAAGAAAAAAAAGGAAAGTGAAAGAGATTAAGGGTTAGCGAAGCGAGATATTATGTTGCTCATTCAGACCAATGGCACGGTCCCACCCGGTCCACAAAAAAGTAGTTCGTGGTGCGGGCTTGGCTAAGAAGTTGTCTAACATGGCATTGCCTGGCCAATGTTGAGTTGGACCGGACCAAACTGACCAACGATTCTTGTGGGCCTAAAGAGAATAGACCGAACCGTTCTTATATCTCTAGATGAAAAAAAGCAATATACTTCAACGTTTGAACTGCACTAAAATATCACTTCAAAAATAAAAGAGAATTGTACTACAATACAATATAGCAACATAAAGCAGCCCCAACAAGATAGGACAACTTTGTAATAAAGCTAGCATTTTTGCTTGAGAATTATTCTAGAAAGATTAAAAAAATATATTTTTTCTTGAGAAAATTGATGATATGGGATTGGGGTCCAAAACCCAAAATGGGTTCATATGCCCCCTTTTCCTCTCGCATTATGTGTCCTCCACTAATAACATGTTACGTCATGATTTTTTAATTGACTTGATAAGAATATTTTAATTAACGTGACATTTTAATTGAAGTGTCACAATATTATTAGAGGAACATGAAAAGAGACATGAATAAGGAGACACATGAGTTAGTTTCTCAAAACCCAGGAGAGTTAATTCTTAATTATTAATTTGCAAGGGAAAATTGCCAAGTGGAGAACAAAACGTTTAATAAAAAATAACAATAAGCGAGCAACAATTGCGTTTGAACTATTGAACTTGAGGAGGTTTAATTTAATTTAAACGAGAAATATAATTCGGGTTATGGGTTTATTAAACACAAATCTAAACTTAATTCAATTCTCGGATTGAACTGAATTGAGCTAAATTAGTGAACCAAATTGACCAGTTAAACATTGGTCGCTGATCTAAAAAAAATTGCTTGCTTTTACTGCAACAAGAACAAAGATCTTTCAAGGGGTACGTTGTCAAAACTCTACAAGTGCAACATACCCTAAAAATGTACATAAAACGGTTGCTCAAGGGACTACGGTATGTTTCTGATATTAAGTGTCTTTAGTTTAAAAAATGCGTAAAACAAGATTTGGTTCCTCTTTGTTTTCTTGAAGGAATGACATGTCGCTTTCCTGATATCCTCTTTGTTTTTTGAAGAAACGACATGTCATTTATACTAAATTTTTTCTTTCGGATAGATGACATGTCGTTTATACTGTCGTGATATAGTATTGTTCAACTTGTTTTTCTGCAGCCGACATGTTTTTCACTTCTTGTGTCGAGACAAGAAAAGGAAAAGTTAAGACTCATAGACGTAAACGGCATCAATTAGTGTGTCTTTTATTCTTCATTGCAAATTTGCAATATGAGATCTTGTTTCTTTGGCATCGAGCAAAAACGCGTCATTTTCGCATATTTTTCTATCAGACTATAAAAAATTATCACAAAAAGAAGGCATTTTTTTTTTAATATAAAAATTGCTACTAGAGTTTTATCTGTTTTATTTTGCTTACCTTGTGTAATTCGATTTGTTAAGAGTGTATTTTCCAACATCAATACTCCTCTATCTATTCCGTTGTTCTCCATAGCTCTCAACTAGTCCTCTTTGCACGGGGTGCCGGAGATTTACCAAAAAATCATTTCAATATTTTTGTCTTCTTCTTCTTCTGAATATGTTTTGTTCATTTCAATAGTATATGTTTTCTTTTACGGTTATCAAAAACTAAAATATGGATTAAAAATGTTTTAAAAAAGGTGATAGTATTATTATTCATTACTGATTTCTTTTCACGCAGTTCTCTATTTGTGGGTTGGAAGCTCATGACAAGAATTGTTATCGCTTCTCTCTGCAGCGTGCAGACATTAGTTCTGCATGATCTGTGTAGGTTGCATGCATAAAATGCTCGAAATTTAAATCCATGACATTATGCATCACAATTCACTGTCACTTGTTTAGTCTCGTGGGTTCCCGGAGGAGGAAAAAAGAACAGGAAAAAAAAAAGATTCTTTTGGCTTCGCTATTTTTTTTTTTCTGGATTGCAAGTGGAGAACTATAGAACCCATTTGCTATATATATGACAGAGATTTCTCAATTATATATGATAAGAATTGTACTGAAGATTTGGATAAAGTAAATAGCAGCATTACCATATAAATCTTAATTAAAATAAAATTTATTTTTTGTTATAAGTTGTAATGTTTAACACCAATAATATTCTTGAATATTTTATAAGAGACTCAACTATATATATATATATATATATATATATTTATCTTTTTAGGAAAAGAAAAAGAAAATAAAAGAAACATATAGCTTTGTGATCAAGCCTTTGTCCATCTCTTAAAACATTGGCAACGCCACGCAAAAGATTGACACGCATTACTTACGTATTGTCATTAGATCGTTTGTTGGTTCTTTTTCCACTAACCTACAAAATAGAGGTCATTTTGATAAGGGTTGTTGACATGTGTATTTGTGACGACCCTCCTATGAGACTGCCACTGTAGCTTATTTTTTAACTTGTACTTACTGACATTTTTTAAAGTTTGTGGAACATTTTTTTTTATTTAGGAAAGAATAATTTCATAACTCGTAACAATAATTTCAAAAGAATGAATCACTAAATTTCTTAAAGTTTTTCTTAATTTCAATTAAGATAAAACTTTCTAGAAATATCTTTCAAACGGAGCAGCGTTTGAACTGTTGTTTCAAATATTCTTTAAAAGCCTTTCTAAAACTAGCCAGTTCAATCGGGCCATTCAATTTGACTTTAAAATGGATTTTGTGAGAAATCTTAAATTCAAGTACATCTTAAAGTCCTTTTAAAATCAATCTTTTAAATCGTTATGTTTAAAATTCGTTTATTTGTTGCATACACTGTTGCAATGTTCTAAAACTTAAATACTCAAGACTAGGGTTGTTAGCCACAACCTCGGTTTCCTTAACATACATATGTACATATACTTTTTAAACATACATGCTTGAAACCTTTGAATCATATAGACATATATATGATTTTACTTAAACTTACTGCGGAAGATTTTAATGTTAGCGGTATCCATTCCCATCTCCACCATTCGTCCGTCGCTCGCCATTGCCCTTCAAGAATTACTGATAGGTTTCTTACCTACAGCATGAACATATCTGATTGAGCTTTCGCTCAGCAAGTAGGAACTATCTCTCGCAAAATAACTGTGAGTACACATGAATAAATATGCATGAGTTGATTATGCTTGATTATGATGTTTTATCATAGTCTTATTGTCTTATCATCTTATCTTTCTTACTGATGGGCCCGAGTGCTCGCGTACTACTTGCGTGCAATCATCAGGACGTGAGGGTTTGCAAGGTCCCCTACGACACCGTGATTATAACTTGAATGCCTCCCTTGAGTCGGAGGACATTATTGTTATTTTCTTTTTCTCCCTTGTGGAGCTTGAGTTTCCTCCCTTGTTGAGGCTGGTACGTCACTCAACTGATACTATTCTTATAAGTTCCTCTTGACTTATTAAGGTGTATGCAATATGACATAACATAGCATACTATAACATGGAATGTACTCAAACACATATACTTCATGTGCACTGTTTAAGTGTATGCAGTATGATCTAGCGTAATATACATAACATTAAATTAACTCAAACACATATAATTCATGTGCGCTGCTTATGTGTATGCAGCATGACATAGCATCGCATACAATACTTAAAGCATAAACATGCATATATAACATGTGTAACTTTTTCTTTAAAAATCTATTCATACTGTAGGCGAGATTCAGCTTATGAAGGAAATCCAGCCCTTTACTTAAGGCATGTATTCCTTTCCTTTACTGAAGGATAATTTACTATAAGGATCAATTTATTAAATCCTCAAAATCTTATTTTCCTTAATTGCCCTTAGCATACTTATGCCTAGGTTGAAAATCATTTACCCAATCTAGTAACGTATTCTCCATAATTTTTCCTCATTGGACTCATTATATTATTAAGGCCCAATTCGGCCTAGAAACTTATTCACGGCATTCTAGCTCTTAGGCCGTTGAAATTTAAACTCTAACGGAGTCTCTTAAATTAATGCGGGCGTTGGACCCACATCAAATCATCAAAATTCTAAGGACCTATCGTGTTGGGCTTGTAAGTGCCTGTCGGGATGTTTTGCTCGAAAACTATGAAGCTTTTAAAAGAACTATCATTCGATTTTTATAAAATGATAACTCACTCATTTAGTTACAAGCACTAAAATCCCGTTGTAAAATCTCTTTTCGAATATCGACTTTTGAAAACTATTCCCCAAGTCGTTTTACAATTGACTTGTAAACCACCGTAAAACTATGTTGTAGAAACCCTTTTCTGAAATCTTTCTTCATGGCTATTCCTCATTAAAGCGAGGTCTAAAACCATATTATTTTACTAAAATCACATCTCGGGTTCTTTGATAACCTTTTGTTAAAAACGTCACTGTTTTAGTTTCGTTTTGTCAAAAGTGTACAGTTTCTGAAATCTGCATTTCACTACATCTTAGAGTTGGATTTTGAAAATATGTTCTTCACAATAATTCTTTAACTCGTCGAGATCTAAAATTATCGTTTTTAGAGAAAGTTGAAATTCAGCCTCTAAAGGCCTCGTTTAACTGAGAACATTGGCCGCTGTTTTTTTTTTTGAAACTGTTTTAGTCCAAAAACTGTGTCATTTAGGAAATCGGTGTTTTACTATATCTTAGGGTCAGATTTTGAAAATCTGTCCTTCATGAAAGTTCTTTGTCTCGTTGAAATCTAAAATTTTTATTTTTATGAAAAATCGAGATTCAACCTCTAAAGGTCTCGTTTGGCTGAACCAGTTTTGTTCCCAAAACTGTTTTGGACTGCTTGTGTTGTTTTCGAAAAATGGCTTAAAACTTGTATTTAGAGTTAAAATGAGGTTTTGTTACAGCCACAGAAAATGTTCAAAACATTAAGGGCTATAAGTTCAAGCTTTGGAACACCTAAAAATCTTGTTCTAGGGTTCTCACTCCCGTGTTCAAAGTAACCAGAAATTTTTCTCTCTAACCGAAAATAAGTAAACTTAAATCGAGCATAAGCATACCACATCAAACTAGCCTCATAACTCACAAAACCAACATAAAACTCACACACCCTTATTACAATCTTATCTCCTCAAGGACCATAAATTTACATCCATAAATCCAAGCGTAAAGTTTGCTAGAAATCAATGGAGAAGAGTTTAAGAACTTACCCTTGAAGAACTCTCTCTCTCTTGATAAGCCTTTGAACTCCTCTAAGATTGTTAATGGCTTGAAACTATAAGAGTATAAAGAAATTTGAGAAGAATAGTTCTACATCTCAAACTTTACTAGAACATAAAAAGAGAGGGTTTAGAGTTTCCTTACCCTTGGAGGAATGCTTGATTAGTCTCCTCCTAGACCCTTTGATCTCTTTCTTCTTCTTCTATGGTTTGCTAGTGGCTCAAGATTGGGAGAGTGGAAGAAAATATTTGAGAGGAAATGGGTGTTATGGCCGGATTTTTGATTGGGGAAAAAGCTAGGAGAAAAAAAATGAAGCTTATCCTATGTTGGTTCATTTTATAGACAACTTGGAAATCATTTTTTAACATCACATCAACTCCTTCAATCAACCAAATTTTTGGTTCAATCCCCTAAATCATGGCCGGATTTGGAAGGAGAAAGGAAGAAGTAACTTTGCCATTAATTCCCCTTCAACAACTACCATCACATCACCTTAACATAAAATCTTCTAGCACACTCTACTAGCCAAATTTTTTGCTCTATTTTTCTATGCATGGCTGGCCAAGTGGAGAAATACCCCATTGTACTCTTGTCCACTTTCTTAAGTTTCCCTTTGAAATTGATAAAAATTATACTGACTATAAGGAAGTAACTTAGCCGACAGGAATTCGTTTCCATTTCTGACGGTTCCTTTTCTACTGCTTATTTACAGTTCAACTGTTAAATCCTCGACTGCTTTGAGATCACATTAAATTCTCACTCGTGTAATATCTTGAACTATTTCAAGTCTTGAAATTAATTCTAGACTGAACAAATTCTAAATTTAACTTTTTTGCATTAAATCCCGGGAATGACGTTGTTTCTGATGGTGTCAACTCCCGAGCTCACATTGTACCCTTCTACTATGGGTATTTATCTTATAACTTTAACCTAGCTGTCTGGCAATTAAGGATTTTCTCTTCTTTTAAAATGTTAGTGCGTTTTTTTATACGTTGCTAACATCGTGCTGTGCTTGGAGATTGTTGAAATTAAGATTCTCAAACTATACTTGTATTGAAAATTAGTATGTCTTAAAGTACGGTGAGAATTTATCGATCGAAAACATAAACTTAACATGAAATCTGTTATAGAATTTAGGAGATAAATTAAGACGAAGATTGTGGATTATCAAGCCGCAATACTCCTTTTCCTTTTTCCTTACGTTTAAGACGTAACACTATTATACATACAGTTACTATATATATATATATATATATATATATTGCTAGAAGCTATATATAAAGTTACTTGATTGTGAAACATGTGAAATATGAGTTGATGCAGTCTCGAATGCTCTGCTTGATTGGAAGAATTTTTAATGCACATGACTTAATTCCTCTCTTTGCCCCCACTTTATGTCGAAAGGTAGCCCCTTTATTTGAAATCATCTCAATGATGATGATGTTTATCTATATATAATATATACATATATATTATATATAATGCGAATGTTTTTGATCTGTTTGTAACAAAATATAGCTTATATTCGAATTTTGATTGTAACAAATTACAGCTTTTATTATATCTCATCATGTACAACAAACTAAATTAACTAGTCATAAAAGATTGTCCTTTTTTTTTTTTTTTCCAAATACAAGGAGATTCAAGTCTCCTTTTCCAAAATGAGGAAAAGGGAAAG
>NW_010360880.1:433860-466965 GCF_000414095.1 Morus notabilis | reverse complement strand
AGAGTTTCCAGCTGCAACATTGCATTGCTTCAGATGACTTTGTTGATTATGCGATGAATAATTAAAAGAGGCGTGTAAAGACAAAACAACGCTTGTTTTGGTATTATATATATATATGTATATATATATATATTTTTTTTTTTCACTTGAAAAGGCTTTTTGATATTTAAATTCAAACTTAATAGAACTTTGGAAGTAGAATATTTATGGTTGATGAACAACTAAGCGTTTTGTTGCGGAACTTCTCATTCGCTTGGCAGTTGAGACTTGAGACTAAAAAAGCAAAGGGGAGAGAGAGAATAAATATGACCAAAACATCTATATGGTGTTGACCATGATGTCACAAATTAAACAAACGGCACGGCGGAACATAATAATTGAGAAGGCGATCGTACTAACGGGATAAGATTGAAATTAAATTATTACTAGTTTTTCTTTTCCCTATTTTTCTAGAATCAAGTGTCTCTTATTACCTTTGCAAACAAACAAACAGAAATGAATAAATGAAGTTCAATAGATAACTCTTTAACTTTGTCATAAAACATTTAATTCCTCATAATTTTTCACGTTCTAACGAATTATTCTTCTAATGTTGCTTTAGATGATAAGATGAGCTCCTGCCGTGGCCAATTAATTAATTTCTTAAGGTTTCATTAATTTATGAATATAAAAATTGCCTCTCCTTACACTTTGTGAATTGGTTATATAATAATAGAGTTTGTTAGTACTGTATTTTTTTTTCAAAAAGAAAGAAAAACCTTGGGGTGTGAAAAATTAAAGTGAGATGTGAAATTATCACTAAGTTATATATATATATATATTATGACAATTAATGAAATTAGATTCTTATTATGTTACATCGTCATTAATATTAATTGAATTCCTATTAATTAATGAATTGGAAACGTAGTCATTTAAAAGTCTGTCAATATATATATATCACTTGTTATATGCTATAATTTGTTACACTTTTAATTAAATTCGAAACTAGCTCTAGCTGATCATATTAATTTATATTATTGTTGTTGTTGCTCTTGTTATTGCTCAAAAATGGAAGAAAGAAATATTAACTGTGCCGGCGGAATATTTTTGACTAATTTATACAGCTTCCCTTCCTCCTACTTTCTTTCACTTTCCATTATTTTCAGCCGCAGAATACTTTCTGAAATCTATTGTATAGTTTGAGTTATATATTCTGGCATGGAGTTCGGAGTTCAAACAAATATTCTTACAATATTATATGTACGTATATACGGATTTTGGTGCGCTAGCCAAACAAAAAAAAAAAAAGAAAAAAATAAGAAGAAGGAGAAAAGAAATAAAAAAAAAATCTGAAACAAATCAAAGAGGAATAAAAAGAAGAGAATTTCATTATCAACTTTAAGCTACATGCATACGATAAAAATTAAAGACCAGCAAAAGAGTACATGTAATATAATATCAACAAAACTTCATTAATAAAGGAAAGTGGGTAGAATACATATTGAACAGTACTCTATATATGCATGTATATGATATCTCTATTATCATTCGATAATTAAGATTTACAAGAAATCGCTGATGTCCAAACTCTCAGGGATTTCAAACTTCAACAAGTTGCTGCAGTAGCTTTCTCTCTCGTCCTCGGCGCCACTGTTGACATTCGTCGTCGACGAGGAATTCAACGGAGTTGGGCTTGATGACGGCGTCGACATAACAGAATCGAAGCTGAAATCCTTGTTGCTGTAGTCGAACAAGTTCTGGAAATACGAACTTTCAGCTGGTAGATCATGAGCAACAAGATTTTCAGCTAAAGTAGTAGAAGGAATATTAGTACCAATCACATTATTAATATTGTCTTGGGTAGTAAGGTTTGTAGTACTTGTCACGTTGTTCGATGATAACCCTTGATGATCAACATTAATCAGAGCTGATTGGACGGGATTTTGGAATTGATCATGATTAATGTCATCATGATTTGGCTGTAATGATGGGAATGGTTGGTTTTGTTGCATATGAAGGAGCTGGTTTTCTGGAAGACTATTGTTATATTGGGAAATAATTTCCGGGTTTTGATGTTGTTTAAGGGATAAGATTGTGGATGCAAGCCTTAGGAGTTCAGGATTGAAAAGGGATTGTGTGGAAGTAGCACCCAATAAGGTTGAGAGATTGAGAAGTGATGGGTTGCATAAGGAGGAGCCAATAATAGACGAGAGATCAAGAAGATCAAGGCGAGGAGTGTGAGTCACAGGATCAATCCCCATTCGGAGAAGTCTTTTTCTTATGTGGGTGTTCCAGTAATTCTTGATTTCGTTGTCAGTCCTTCCCGGCAAGCGAGCTGCAATGGCTGACCACCTAATTAATATAAACAAAACTTAATTAGTTATTGGAGGGTCCAATTAATCAGATGTACATTATACAAGATTTATATATATATATATATATTAGTAAGGGATAAAATATATACTTGTTTCCCAAGACGCTGTGTAGTTGGATAATTGCCTCTTCTTCTTCAAATGAGAATCTTCCTCTCTTGATATCAGGTCTCAAGTAGTTAGTCCATCTGAGGCGGCAACTTTTCCCACATCTTTGAAGCCCTATAATATATAGACGATGAACATTAATTGTAAATCATGGCATAATTATAAGACAACAAAACGCTTGAAAAAAAAAAAAAAAAAAAAAAGCGTTCTTTGGGTAGAAAACTTGAACTGAAACTCAAATTTTTATTTAAGAAAGAAAAAGAAAGAATTGTGATTAATTAATCGAACTATGAGAAGAACGAGGCTAAACATTCTTGTTAATTGTACCTGCATTCTTAGGGAGGTTTTGCCAATTTCCTGGTCCATGCTTCTGAATATAGTTGACAAGCTTGAGATCTTCTTCAGGAGTCCATGGACCTTTCTTAAGTCCATTTTTGTCGCAGCATGGTGCTCTTCCCATTTTCTTAACTTCTTTTTTTTCTTCCCCCGGTTTGTGGTCCTGTGGAGGACTTGCAAAATTTCTATGGATTGGAGAAAATAGAGGTTTTGCTTGTTATGACCTTCTAAAGATAATAAGTAGAAATTGCTGCTCCAAAAGGAAGAGGTGACGATCATCTTTATACTTGAGGATGATCAAACTTGACATAAGTCAAAGAGATTTGGTGCCGGCCTCATGCCACGTGTACTTTGCTATGCACTTTTTCTTTGTTAGTGTGTATTTTACACATTTAACTTCTATTGACCTTTTGTTTTAGGACCATTTTGTCGCGTGGAAAATTGTGGCCGATAAGAGCAATCATATTCTGCCTCCTCTCTCTGCTTGACGTATTTGGCCACGTTGACTATGCAAAAAAACGTTATTTGTCTCAATCTCAATTGCAGTAAAAGGTAAAAAGAAACTAATTAAGTTAGCCAATATTTTCTTTTGATTCTTTGGTAGCCTGACGTATCGGTATGTCAGGTTTTTTTAACTGTTAGATCAGCGTACATTTTGATTTTTATGTGATTTTATGAAAATTCAACAGATAGAAAATCTAACATACCGATATCTTAGCGTACCGCTTTTCTTTTGTTTGAGGTGGATAAATGCCATCACTATAGTGATTTAATATTTATTTATTTAAAAAGTTTCACATTGATCTTGTCATTATCCTAATGGCTTGTAGACAACCTACATTATCGATTATTTGACAAGCTTATATATTTTATTTTAATTGTATCCTTTAAAAGGAAAGCTTTTGTCATGTCTAAAAGTTAGTACATTTCCTACCCTAAAAAAAAGGTTAATATATCTCCTTTAGAATAATATTCTTGGATTTGTTTCTATTTTTTAAAACGGAAATAGTAGAAAATATGTCAATATGAAAAGCTTAAAAAAGTATATAGGCCAATTTTTAGTTATAGAAATTAATAGGCCATAACTTGTCAAGTTATGGTTCATAACCAGATAAGTTATGGACAAACTTGTCAAGTTATGGTTCATAGCCAGAGTAGTTATGGACAAAAACCGTAAATTATGGACAATAACTTGTCAAGTTATGGTTCATAACCAGACAAGTTATGAACAAAAAATAGTAATTTGGCCTAGTTATTAACTTATGTAAATTATTGACCTATTAATTTTAATTCATTTCGAGTCTTGACCTATTTCCCTCTCTCTCCCTTTTTAAAAATGTTCACCTGATTATGCGGGCCTTATTTATGGAGGCGTTACTCTGTGATGACATACACGTACAAATATGTTGGGTAGTTAAACTATCCAAAGCAATTATGCTTTTACTATTATATGATTCCAGTCAATATGTTATGTTTTACATTAAGTTTTTTGATGTTATTCATGGGATCTTCTTACATAATCAAATCTAACGTTACATACGTGTCAGACACGTTTAAGAAAGGAGACTAGCCGAAGAAAATGAAGAAGCACTAAAAGGTTGTACTTGGTATCATCGGGGTAATAACGGTAATAAAGTTTTAATAAAAAAAATTATCAAAAAAAAAAAAAAAAGAAAGAAAGCAGAAGAGCTCCTAGCTGTCTGATTTTTAACTTAAGAGTTGACATTTTTGTTGTTCTTCTCTTTTACATACTTGAGGTGAGAATGATTGGGTGGTACGGTAGTTATGCCTACTATCAACAATTTAGGAAAATATTTCTACAGTGTGCATTAATTCCTTGTTCATGATCACTTTCGACGAAATTTCTGAAATTACTTGTAACATCAAACATGTATAAAACTATATATATCTTTTTTTTTTTCCAGTTTCTGTTTTCTTTTCTTTGTCTTTTTTCTTTCTTCTTTTGAAGTAATTAACTACGATCTCCTAATATATGATGAAAAGAATACGTGTTGTTTTTAGGGAAAAAGTATCTAAAAACAAAAAGGAAAAAGCAAATAAATAAGAAAGGCAAAGGAAAGAGTTCCATATAAGATTACTCATCTCATTAAGTTACCATGATGTTGATTAAGTTCTCATCAATTTTTTTATTCATCTCAGCTCCCTCTTTCACATTAATGTTCCACATCTTTTGATTGAATAATAATGAACGGAAACAGAAGCTTGGTAGTTAAATTTGTCTAATATTTGGAATATACAAAATAATGCTTAACTATTCTATAGGTATCAATCAATAAACAAATTAAGGTTTTTGAAGTAAAATTCATTTATTCACTTGCACATTGCGCTATCTTTTGTCTTATTCCATGCTCCAAATTTGTGTAGCTGATCAAAACAAAATGACTTAGTGGAGTACGTACAGCGATGTGCTCTGAAACATGAATTTCACATATATCACCAAATTCGAATATATGATTAATTTCCTATATATATATATATATATATATATATATATATGCTTCCCAAACTATAGACCTTAAGTTGCCCCAAATTTTTTAAACGGAGTCATTGCACACCTTCCATACAGATCTGTCGATTGATTAATATAGATGTAACTAACTATAGTTTTATATTCAATAAATAAAATGTAATTTTATAAATAACAATAGTAAAAAGGGGATGGTCGATCAGCGGGTCGCGACGGTAGAAGTAGGGTAATTGGGTCATGTGAAGTAGTGTAGTGATCACTATTAAAAAAAAAAACTAGAGGATAAGTTGATCAATGATTCGTGAGGTCCTTATAAAACTACATTTAGTGTGACGTCAACTTTCCATTAATATTATAAACAGATTTAGGGCTCGTTTGATATATGGGTTTAATTTAGGGTTATTGATTATGACTTTTAAAATTTAAATTTTTTGTGAGAGTAAAACATTATAATAGAACTAAAACCATGAGTTTACACTATAGCAGAACTCATGTATCAAATATACACTTAGATATGAGGAATGTGTTGAAGGATTTAATATTGTTGAGAGCGTGGAATGACACCTTTAATTAAAATTTTGAAATTGAAGTTCGTGACACAATAATGTTCATAGTTCAAAGGACATTCATACAAATAATTCTTAAAATATGAAGTCCTCATATAGGCTAGAAATCTATAATCTATAACTAAAATAAAATCCTAGAAAATGTAGTTGATCCCATTAGCATGTTGTACCATAAGGCTCCAATAATCCAAGCTGGAATATATTTTAAATTACGACCAAAAGAATCAGGCCACGTAGCACCTAGTGACAGTGTCTTTCCTACTTTCCCAGTAAAGTCAACGATCCCCCTACCATTTTAACTAAAGCAATCTGAGATTGATAAATGTCCATTATTATAAAATGTTGCTTTGTATGTATGGATAGCCTGCAAGGCTAGAACTCCTCCTGGGAAACCAAAAATTCAAAGTCCTTGAAAATCAGGTGATGCCATTCATCAACCATCCATCTAACAAAAGAGAAATTGGGTCAAATACTTTTTTATTCTTAATTAAGCACTAGGGTTTGCCTTCCAAAGGTCAACCTGCTTCTGATATCTTGCTTGCCTTGCTTTACATTAATTTATCACCTTTCATTGATTTAATTTCTTTTGTTCCCTTCCCAAATTTACAAAAACATTCTAGAAGCACATCAACATCTGCTTAATTCTTTTCTCCTCTCTAATAAAATCTATTAGTGTCATTAATTACTTCTTAATACATATGACCAGAGTCATGTTTTCATCATAATTTAATTTCAACATACGTACGTAGCAAATATCAACAATACTATGTACATGTGTTATCAATTAGTAACTCTAATTTAATTAATGATGATTAATATAATTAAGCCATATGTAATCATTTATACTTCTCTATCTGTCTCCCTGCTGGTGTCTTGACAAACACATATTTTTATCCTTCTTTTAACACATGTGATGACGTGTGCTTATGTAATCATCTGCTTTCTAATATTTTCTTGTTTTTTTAATTACTTCAATAAGAAAAAAAATAAATATATGAAGAGTGTAGATGATCGTGTCGACTCTCTTTTGCGTTTTTGTGGCTTTATTTCCATGCGGCTAGACTATGGTCGTTGAAAGTTTATGTAATAGTGTGCGTCACCATTAATAATCGATTTCTTTTAGGATTTTGTTCTTAAACTGTGTGTCTGCTTACATAACATACCAATTAAATCAATTACTTGTCACCAATATAGAGTTTGCTTCTACGTTCGAGCTAATTACATAATTAGTTTACATGTACAGTCATCGAAATCTTTAACGTTGACCGCAATATATTAAATAAATGGTGGTTAAATTTATGTCGGAAAATCCAACAAACTTTGAATCTTACTGGTTTTGTTTATTATTCACATTTCCATGCATTTTCTTTACTAATATTTCAAGCGTTCGCATAGTACTCCAGGGTATTAATAAAGATGTCAGACGTGATCTAAGTTCTGTGGATGGAATGAAATCACTAATATTCTAATTTCTATGCACTTTATGCAAATTGTTTATAACACGTAGTAGTACTTAAAAAATATATTTTTCATGTTCGTAGTTCTCCGTACTAATAATAAAATGTAATAATTAGATTGCATGGTGTACCTCTAAGCACTAATATATACATATAGAGTAACACAATGTCGCTGGCATCAACTTTTTGTCAGTTGTTGAATTTTACATGAACACGTGGTTTGATATTGTGGTGCATGCTGAAGTATGAGAAATGCATAGGAAAATTACACGTAGAGAGGAAGTTAATTTGCTGGTCGATTGATCGATCAGACGTATATATAATGTGTGTTGATAAACTGATTTTCTTGGTGGCAGTGCTGGACCTTGAAGATAATGCCACTAGGATATGGGTGTTCGTGGGAAGTTTTAAATTATATTGATTCTGCAGATTTTTCAGTTGAATTAGAGGACCAATTATTCAAAAAGCTTAACACGTGGATGGAAAGTGAGCCGCTGATATATTAGCCCTTCATATATTTTAACATCTACGTTTTACACGTTCCTTTTTTTTTTTTTTAAATTCCTTTACATGCCCCTTTTGTTAATATTATACCATCTTTTAATTGATATGATATCCTAATTGACTTATAATATGATATTATTAAAGGATCATAAACAGAGACAGGAATCAGAAGACATGATCCAAATCCGATATACCATCACATGATCATATGAACCTTGTTAATCATATGGATATTTGTAATATTTTATAAGATAAATGTAACATTTCTCTTTTATTTTTCCTTTTACTATTAAAGTATGTTATGGTGATTTACCTACATACCTTAATCCATGACAAAAATATGAACATAAAAATTTTACACGAAGTCTTAATACATAAATTGATTTGCTCTCTTTTACTCTAATAAAACTTTGAGTAAAAAAAACTGGTGGAACAACTATACTAACTGCGATGGGTGGATAAAGGGACCGGTTTCTATTTATAGACAATGAAGGTATCTTCAACCAACGTACACCCTTTCATCAAATCAGGTACATCCCTTCTAGACAAGTATTTCAATAGTTACTTTCATTGTATTTATAGATACCTACATGAAGTACATATAAGAAAAGTCACAACTATTCCTCTAAAAGTAGTATCTATTAGAAAAATCACTCTCTTCATAAAAAATGACTCGTATTAGAAAGAGTTAAATTCTTTATAGGTCACTCAGCTTTTTTCTTTTCTATATAGTTAGTCCTTGTATTGAAAATTTATGTACCAACTTAGACCATAAAATTTTTTTGATGTTGAAATTTAGTCTTTTAGTTATATTCCGTTAGATATTGGATATAAATGATGCATAATCTTATAAGTTCACCTTAAAGGAGGGACAATCTTATAATTTCATAAAAAATGAACCAAAACCATAAAGTTAATTTCACCTTAATTTTATCTTGTAATTTCTTTGATAAGATTCATTTATTTATTTATTTTGAGATACGAAACACTATAAACACGGAATGTATAAATCCTTTCTGCTATTTGTATGCAAGTTTTCTCATACACGCGTATGAAATTGATTTCCTCACACTAAACTCACAACAGTTATAAGTTATTAATGCATTAGGCGAAAAAAAAAAGGTTAATACATTGATTTTACAGAGGTAGATGAATCGTCATTCATATCGTATGTTGGGGGACTTCTAAATAATCATAGGGAAGTGATGTGAATTGGATTTAAGTAAAGAAAGTGGTTACGTGGAATCCCCATTTTCTGTCATATTTCCTGGAGATAGTCTATAAGTCAGGCGATAGTATCATATCATAGCTAGGTTGTTTGCAACGGTTGGGAGATGATAGACTATTAGAAGTATTCTTCAAGCATGAAATTGAAATCAAAGCTTTTTCCAAAATCAAGGATCTATTGTGCCCACAATGAAATATTTCTTTTAAAAAAAAAAAAAAATTAAACATGATTTTATGCAGGTTACTTTGGTTTTGTCTATTATCAATGAATTTAAATATCTGAACTTTCTTATGAAATAAATTGAACATTTGGTGTCTCTTTTTGCAAGAGATGGTGGGAGGGACGTTAATTTACTAATTTTTTTTATTACTTAACTACTAATATTTTAACATTAACCAGATTACTTTCAATGATGCATCTTTTTCGCTATAATAAGTCCTTCTGCTCCTTTGGCATTGCATTCAAGAAGCAGATAATCTAGATTCTGGGACAATGGAAAACACTGTTCTTTTCGATGATTCGAGTTTAGAATTCGAGTTTTGCTACAGTAAAAAGCTCTCAGAAACAGTTACATCTAATTTTTTTACTACAGTAAAAAACTCTCACACAACATCACATCTCAACTCGAATTAAAAACTCAAATTAGCGAACCGAACGGATGATTCTCAAAACTTTCAATGTTCCATATAGTCTCTAAGGCGCCTCGAATTGTTGAAGTGTAATGGTCTCTTCCCATTCTTGGTTGGATTAAACTTAATACTGATGGTGCTGCGAATGGATCGCCAGGGCTTGCGGGTTGTGGTGGTATTTTCAAAACTTATCGGGGCTTTTGTAAGGGATGCTTTGCCAAGCCTCTGGGCATTATATATGCTTATGAAGCTGAGCTAGCAGGGGTAATTACTGCAGTTCATTATGCCCAAAAATATGATTGGGATTGTCTTTGGTTCGAATGTGATTCTATGTATGTTGTCAATCTGCTCAAAATCAGAAGTCTTCATGTTCCTTGGAAGTTTTTAGCTGGGTGGAAGCGGGCTATTCAATTTCTCAATAGGAAGATGTATTGTGTTTCTCATATCTTCAGGGAAAGAAATCATGTCGCAAACAGGCTTGCTACTAATGTTGTTCACTTTGAAGATGAAGCATGGTGGTTTACAGTTCTAGGTTTCTGCATGGCGGGTATGGCTAAGGACATAGCCGGATTTTCCAAATATCGTTTTTATGATTAGTTTTTGTTTTTATCATTTGTTAAGCCGACTGTCTTTAGTAATTAGTAATTATGTACTCATTTTCCCTTTAATCTTTTTCCCAATGGGTTTTGGCTAGAGGGTCTTTATCGAGGCATAATTAGGGTCTTTAATAAAATAGTGTATTCATTATTTATGTGTATGTATTATTGAATAATTTATGAATATCATTCATGCGACTTTAATATTGTATAAAAGTGTTATATACGAGAGGATAATATTTAAGGATAATAATCGAAATAATATTCGTAATGAATTTAATTAAAGTTACGGAATCTTTAATTAGAACATTACTAATACAAGTCATTCTCATTAAGAATGGGATGATGTTATCCGCATTATCAACATAGAGGGATATTAAATGTGTATTATGCATAATAAGATTATGTAAAAGTGAGACATAAACACAATTTAATTTTATGATAATTTTCGTTAACTATAGAAAATCAAATTTGAGTTTACAGATAGTCATATATGGAATGATTTTAATCTTGAGTTATTAGTAGACTCATGTTTATGGATTTATGTTTTTTTATTTACTCAGTACGAATTTTGAGATCCTAAATCCTATTTCTAGTATTTTAGAAACTTGATGAAATGGATAGCCGAGAATGTTTACATACGAGATGGAATCCATTCATTCTTCTTTGAAGAAGTAGATAAATAATTCCCTTGAGGGTTGATTCAATACTTAAATAAGTAACGAGATCATATTCATGAATGTGTTTTATGAATATATTATTCATTAGAGAATCAATAGTACTCAAGGATAAATATATAATTAGAGAGGTTAATAGATTTTACCTAGCTCTAATTATGAATTATTTATGGAGGATTGATTTGACTATATCGAATGGACACTTTAAGTTCTTAGAAGTAAATTATGTCTATAATTTCAAGAGTGCAATTCAAAGTGTTTAGTGTAGTAGCTTTTAGAATTAATATAATTAATTAATTAATTGAAGAGTTTAATTAATTATTAATTTTATTGGAGCTCAAAATTATAGGTCCATGAGTTCCTACATCATCCTTGTAATATTTACAAGACAAGATCGAAATAAATAATGTGATTATTTAATTAAATTAATTTTAGAACATGTTGTGGTAGGACCACAGGAGGTCACACGCCCAAGCACAGGGAGGTGCAGGGGGTGCGTGACACAGGTATAATCCCACAGGGGGCGCGTGCTCTCCAAGATATCCGGTTTACTTGTTTGACAAGCTTTCCAATCAAATTCAAAAGGAAAGTGAAGTATGACTTTATTTAGATTTGAATTTGAGCTAAAATTAGAAGCTGGATAAAGGAGGAGTTTTCTCTCTCTTGCTGCATCTTTGCACTAGCTGGCCATATAGTAGAAGGAAAGAAAAGAATTTTGTATCCAAAATTAAATGAAAAACTGTGTTTTAATGAGATTAAAATATAACAGTAACTAATTTTTCTATTATTTTGTCTTCAAGTTAAAACAAAACGATTCTCCTAGTGTTCTATAAATAGGAGAAAGTAGAAAATAGGAGTAGAAAATTTTTTGCTCTTAAAATTCCTAAAGTAGCCAAATCTTAGAGAAAGAAAAAGAGAAGAAAAGTCCTTCTAATTCCCAATTTTTTCACATACATGTGTTGACGGTGAAGAGACACAAATTAACGAGTGATCTAATCCGTTAGTTCTTTATTAGGGCCCACACTCTAGGTCTTCAAAAATTTAAAGGACTAGACGGGAAAGATTCGGATTTTCTGAGCAAGTTTAGAGCTTGGACTGTTTGTGGTCAAAGACCTCAAGTTATCCGCTTGATCGATAGTTGGGTATCTATGTATATAAATTAATATGATTAATTTATTATTGCATAAATTAATATAATCCAAAGTGTATTTAAAAATTTTATAAAAATTTTTGTTATACATGATTCACACAATTACGCTTCCGCACTTGAAAACGTTTTGAAAAGTAACAGTTGGGATGTATGTGAAAGCTCTGATATCAGTTATCTCCTCTTTTAGTTTATTAAAAAAATTAAATAAAATGTGATTGAGGGACCAAATTTGAAACGTCAACAGAGTTCCTGAGGAAAATATTCTATAATTTTCGGCACAAGAACTAATTACAGGAAGAGGAGAAAGTTCATAATCTTCTGATGAATTTAAGTCTATAAGAAAAGTCATATAAACACCTATTAGAAAAGTCATGAACTCTCACTTTAATTCAGAAAGGTTTCATCTCTTGATTAATCAATAGGATTTATACATAATGAATTATTAAACCCTAATATTACAATTTACATTACGTAACTATTTCGTTTTGGGGATGGATACATATTTAACTACATCCACGTATAAAAAATTCTTACATATATATAATTACGTCTCAGTAGAACCAAGAAAATATTGCGATTAACTTCATCATGGTGACTGGTCACATATTCTACGGGCTTGTATAATATATCTACATTGTACGCATTTATATATATATATATATATATATATATATAATTTCTCTATCTTTCTTTTAAAAAAAGAAACTTACATATTTCTAGCAAATAAATCTTTCGTAGAATCTGGATATATTAAAGTCAATAGTACTTTTGATGGTGAATTTGCCAATAAAATAATGATGAATTTCTTTATAAAAAACGTATAAGTCTCATTAAAAATTTTATTTAAGATTCGGTATTTTACCCCACAATAATTACTAAGAAAATATTGGCTTAACTTTGTCATGGTCACATATTCCATGGGCTTGGCTAATTCAAATGTGCAGAGTGCTCAGTCTCAAGATCAGATAAGTGCATTTAGATCTTTCGGTGCTTGTGCTGTTTGGCCCTTATTAACGTGGGCCCTTGGCGAGTTTGTTATTTTGCAAACCGCAATTAGCATCCATCATTCCTTCTTAAACTCAGACTTTCCTTTGGTCAATACGATCGATCCGCAATAAAATAAGCGAATAACCCTACCCAACCATTTTTTTTATTTATTTTTTTGGCTGGATTAAATATAACTAACTTAACTGTTCATGTAAGTGTCATGCATGAAGCGTTTGCTCAATTATGAATTATTTATAAATGATTAATCTGACTATATCGAATGAACACTTTAAATTCTTAGAAGTAAATTATGTCTATAATTTCGAGAGTACAATTCAAAGTATTTAGTAGAGTAACTTTTAAAACTAATAAAATTAATTAATTAATTAAAGAGTTTAATTAATTATTAATTTTATTATAGCTTGAAATTATAGGTCCATAAATCCTTATATCGTCATTGCAATATTTACAAGACGAGATAAATTATTGGGATATAATATCACTCGAAATAAATAATGTAATTATTTAATTAAATTAATTTTAGAACACGTTGTGGTAGGACCATAGGAGGTCACACGCCCAAGCACAGGGAAGTGCGGGTGATACACCGTGCTATGGCTCAGAGTGGTGCTGTTGAGGGCAAAATGTTGCTTCCAAAAGCGACTCAAGAAGACGGGGTCACGGTCCGAGATAATAGAGCAGGGAAAACCATGGAGTTTGACCACAATATTGACAAACAGCTCAGCAGTTTTCAAGGCCGTGAAGTGGGGCGGAAGGGCGCCAAAATGAGCCGATTTCGTTAAACGATCCATAACTACCAAAATCACAGTGAACCCGCAGGCAAGCAGAAGACCTGTAATAAAGTCCATCGTGACTTCTTCCCAAACTAGGCAGGGAATCATCAGGGGTTGACGGAGATCAGTTGGCGGTTGAGTAGAGTGTTTAATTTGTTGGCAAACCAGGTAAGCCGAAACAAATTATTCCACATCCCGCCGCATCTGTGGCCAGTATAAGGTCGAGGACAGACGAACCAAGGTACACTTGATGCCAACATGACCGGCCAGCGGTGTAGCATGGAATTCCTAGAGCATCACTGATTTGAGGATGGAATTGGGATTGATATAATACCGGTTGCAAAAGAGAAGGAATCCACCGTGCACCGAGTAAGGAGACGGCAAGGAACCCTCAATAACTTTCTTGTGAAGGCAGGACCATATCAGGAAGGGTGGCATCCTCGGCGCGAAGGGTGGATAAGAGATCGAACGAGGGCTAGCTGGCCAAAAGGAGACACGCTGCTAGAACATCGAAGGTGTCAGTCGAACTGTCCTTATGCACACGAGACAGGGCATCTACGGCTTGATTAGTACGGCCTGGTTTGTATTCTATCCAAAAATGATAGCCCAACAATTTACGGACGTAGACCTACTGATCCGGAGTTTAAATAACCAATTGAAGAAGCTCCTTGATGCTCTTGTGGTCGGTCTGAATAATGAAAAGCCTGTCGAGGAGGTACTGGCGCAATTTTTGGACATCCTTGGCAATAACATGCAACTCTTTAAGGTAAGTGGAGGAAGCGCGGAGTTTGAGTCCCAACTTTTTGCTAAAGTAGGAGATGGGGTGTCCCTCTTGCAACAGAACTGCTCTAATACCAACATTCAATGCAACGGTCTCAATGACGAAGTCCAAATTGAAATTTGGTAGCAGCAAAATCGGGGCTTCTACCATGGCTTGTTTGAGTGCCTCAAAGGCAGCAGTGGACGTTGGCATCCAAGTGAAAGCATCTTTGCACAAAAGATCGGTCAGAGGGGCAGCAATGGAGGCATAGCCCCGAATGAAACATTTGTAGTACACCGTGGGACCCAAAAAACCGCGGAGGTGCTTCACATTCTTTTGTTGAGGCCAACGCACCATAACTTCAATCTTTTGAGGATATGCTTGTACACTGTAAGAGGAGACAACATGGGCCAAGTATTCAATGCGGTCTTGGCAGAAAAGGCATTTGGAAAGCTTGACAAAGGAATCGTACGATTGTAGGCAAGCAAGGACCTGTTCTAAGTGGCCGGCATGCTCAATCAAATTGGCACTGTAAACCAAAATGTTGTAAAAAAAAGTGATCATAAACTTTCGTAAGAACAAAGCAAATATTTGATTCATTGTAGCTTGGAATGTCGACGGCGCGTTCGTTAAACCTAATGGCATAACAAGAAATTCATAGTGGCCCTCATGGCTCCAAAATGCTATTTTGTACGTGTAACATGCATACATTCGGATTTGATGATAACCAGCCCTTAAATCTAACTTGCTAAAAACAATCGCATCCCCAAGTTCATCAAGTAGCTCATCTATTGTGGGGATGGGAAACTTGTCCTTAATTGTAGCCGCATTCAATGCTTGATAATCTACACAAAACTGATAAGAACCGTCCTTCTTCCGTACCAACAAAACTGGGGAAGAAAAAGGACTGGTGCTGGGTCGAATGATGCCCTGTCAAGCATCTCACGAATGAGCTTCTCCATCTTCATTTTTTGAAAATGTGGGTACCGATACGGTTGAGCGTTGATGGGTCTAGTGTTTGGGAGCAAATGAATTTTATGGTCAATGAGGCGGTAAGGAGGTAACCCGGTGGGTTGGAGGAATAAAGGTTTGTAACGGTGAAGTGTGGTGGCAATAGCTCCAGGCAGTGAACTAGGAAACTTAACCTGTGAAGAGACTTCCCCTGTTTCTCTAGTCCAAGAGTCCTCCTCTGGCAACGAGTGTAGCTCAAACAAACTGTGCACAATAGCACTATGCATCAAAACTTGAAACTGATGCAGAGTAATCAAACTCGAGGTATTGGTGAAATCATCCCGCAGTATCACCAGTTTGCCATCCTAACAGAACTCCATGGACAGAGCTGAATAATCATGAGAGACCCGTCTGAGGCGTTGCAGCCGTTGAATATCAAGCACCACATCAGGTCCTTCAATCAGTAACACAAAGAGGTCTAGCACAAATGCATACCCTTGAAGAGTCAAGGTCACGTTAAACAAACTGGCACAGAAGAAAGTCACCATTGCCAATGTAGACCTTGAAATTGGATGTGGGCTGAATAGTGAGGCCAAGACGTTCAGCCAAAGCCGGTTTGATGAAATTATGTGTACTGCCGCTGTCAGTAAGGTCCTGAAACTGATGAGAGCCTATTTCGCCAATCGAGCGAAGTGAGCGAGGGTTAACTTGGCCCGCCAAAGCATTTAAGCTGGAAATATCACTCGTGACAACCTCCTTTGCGGGCTCTGGTGGTAAGGGTTCTTTAAGCTGTTCAGCCTCAGAATCGTCGGTCCCGAGTAAGACCAAATACTTACTACGACAGCGATGATTAGGGCCATATTTCTGGTCACAATTATATCATAGACCCTTCTCTCATTTCTCCCGTAATTCAGCTGGGGATGACCGCCGAACTGGGAGGGGTGGTGTGGGTAACAGGGGTGGCAATGAGGCTTGTTTGGTTAGGGTAGTACTAGGGCGAAGGGTATGGCATTGCAGGGGCCGTATTGGTGGAATGGACATGGTTTTTTGTGTATGGGTGGGAAGGTGGGTTATTAGGCGTGGTAGGAGGAGGAAGTGGACTGGTATATGGTGACCATTTTGTCCAAGAACGACTATTGTGTTTGGTGTCCTCCGATCGAGCCTCATAAGCTCGAGCCAGAGCAAAGGCTTCCATCAGTGAGGTCGGACGGGAAAACAACAACTCCTGGCGGAGATCCAGTTTTAAACCCGTGATGAAGAAACTAATCAACAAGGGCTCAGAAATTCGAGTTACCTTATTCATCAAATCCTCAAAAGCAGATTGAAAATCGGCCACAGTAGTAGTTTGGGTCAATTTAGAGAGATTACCTTGATGGTCCTCGTACATCGAAGCGCCAAATTGATGCCGCAGATTAGTCAAGAAATCCTTCCACGTGGCTAACAGGTTGTTAGCCTTCATCCATTGATACCAAGCAGCTGCTCTACCTTCCATTTGGAAAGAGACAATCCGCAGGCGAAGAGACGCGGGTGTACCATGGAAATCGAAGAACTCCTCAATTCTAAAGATCCACCCATTAGGATCCGATCCATCGAACTTAGGGACCTCTATTTTCATGGATCGTAGGGCCGGAGAAATCTCAGTACCGCCGGAAAATACTTCCGAAGAGGTTGGTGCTCTGGGCGGTTTGCCTGAAGAACTGGGGGCGACCTCCAGCGAGCCATGGATTTGCGAGCGTAACTCCTCCAACCGAGAATCCATAGTCGCCATGTATTGCTGCAAGGTTTGATGAAGAGACATTGTTTGACCTTTGAACTGAATTTGGAGTGCCTTGACCGCTGCAACCACGTCGGAATCGGCCATCATCAAAGCCAATAAAAGCACCAATGATACGGTCTTGCCTGCAACAAGGAAAAGAATATTATAAATTTCACTCTTTAAGCGAGTGCCAGCTCTGGGGAACAAAATCAAAAGGAAAGAAGCAGAGGAAGAAAGCATAGAGAAGATTAAAGAATAATGAGATTCAGCAATTTCATTGAATACCGGAAATTCTCAAGAACAAAGCAATATATCCTCTTGGATGAGGAATTGCAAAAAATGAGGCAACCGCCTAACAGAATGGCAAAATACAAGCCTAAGAAGGAAAAAAGCAATAATCAAAACATAGAGGTATTCTCAACAATCTCGAGGATTCATCCTCCCACACACTACAGTGACCAGCCACGTATCTATGGCTTCTTCAGGTTTCATAATCCTTTAGCCATGCTGGAGGCTTCCTAATTCCTCTTGGGCCATCCTTAGGCTGCTCATGTTGGGCTAATTTGCACTGGGCTCTGCCGCAACTTGCCCCAAAGAAATGGGCAAGGACGCTCCAGTAATTTCATGTCTCAAAATTATTTTAATAACATACTCTCACTATAATTTATAAAAAAAAATGTTAAAAACACAAAAATGAAGATATTCATCAGCCGGCCAATAAGGACCAAAAAAAAAAAAAAAACGAAACAACAACAACAATAATGCTACAAAGAAGGCAAACGAAAATAATAAGAAATAAACACTACCGGTTGAAACCTTACTGGTTTCATTTATACAACTTGAAATCCTTTCCCTTTCAAACTCAAAAAACATAAACATTTTTCATTTTAGAATCAATATCATGTCTTTTTTTTTTTTTTTTGGGCAGGTTATTGGGTTGTGCCAATTATTCTTAAGACCTTGAAACCACAATCACCATTACTTAAGTACATGATTATTGATTTTCTCTCCGATCGAGAGCTTGACAACAGTGAGAAACTAAACCAAAGCAAACCATACATATTCTTATTACAGCCATTTTTTGCTCTCGCGCCATATATCATCAATCATCAACATCACGAAACATCAATTGCAAGAACCTGCCTCACCCATGCTAAGTCAAACCACTGAAAACTGAATAACGAACCTAAATCGATTCAGCAAGCTTTTCTTTCAACAGAGCACTGAAACAACTCATTTGATCTCTACTTAGTGTAACACTAAGTTCCACCCCACCTTTCTCGTCCCTACTCTCAACAAGACCGATGGCATTTGATTCCTCAATGTGGACAAACTCGACATTTTTAGGCTTCCCCCACCCAAAATCCACCTCATAAAAACCCAATTTCGTCGAGCCCGAAACGCTGACATATTTCCCTTGTTTCGTTATTTCATCGTGCTTCTCAAACAACTTTTCAAACTCTTTTAAAGCTTCGCCCTCCAATCTCCCAACTTCCCTCCCTATGGCCTTCGCAGCCGCGACGACACCATTGTCTCCCAACAGCACCTTCCTCTTCACCGGTGCGAAACACACCGTCAGGCAATTTCCAAAGTAAGTCATCGGTAATGGAAACACGAGGCGGCTTCGACAATCCGCTACGAAGATGAAGTGGTGAGGCTCATCATCATCTTCGTCGACTCTCGAATCATTTCTCTCTCCGATTTCTTTTGATTTGGCTAAGCAAACCCACAATAACGCACAAGAAGCGACAAAGGACGATACATGAAACGGTGTGGATTTTTCGTCTTTGGCCAAATTATTTGTCACCCAACGCTTAAGTCTATCCATCTGTACTTGGCTAAGAACAAAAGTGGCACGAACCTTATCAGCAAGACAATCAAGGACTGGTTCTGCATCCACATGATCCTCCGACGTCGATGCGCAACTCCACCACGATTTCAAGAACGTGAGGTCCACGCCATCCGGGTCCTTGATCGCCGCCCTGTCGTGAGACGGCAGCCGTGGATTAGCGTGAATATCTCCTCCGCTCTTGGAAACCGACGCCCAGAATTTCATGAAGTGTTCAAACGACCTCCCGTCAGAGGCGACATGGCAGACCCGGAAGCCAATGCAGATCCCGGAGTTAGGAAAGACGGTGATTTGCAAGGCCATGACAGGGCCCACACGTGAGCCGGCTTCCACACTTGGCGGAGCCAGCTTGGGGACGAACGGGTGAAGAGTTCCGACGGGTTGCGGGTACTGATTCGCCAAGAGAAGGTTGAAGTCTGCGGAGGACTCGGCGACAGTGAGAGAGACGGAGGAGTCGCCGTCGGTGAAGAGCATGTGGGGCTTCGCCGGCGGCGGAGGGGATACCAAGTTGGCGGCCAAGGGGAAGAAGTGTTGGAGAGTTAGGGAGAGAGAGTGTTTCAGAGTGGGAAGGATGGTTTCGAAGAAGTGGTGGATGGGGTGAGGAAATTCGTAGAAGAAGAGGCTTTTCATGTGGCCAACAAAAAGCCATGGCAAGTCGAAGTAAGTGAGAGGAAGAGATGTTGAAGGGACTGATCCTGTCGGTGGAGAGACCTTGCATTGCTCGATCACCTTCACTTCCCTTTTTGGCAATGCCATTAGCGATGGTTTGGATGCAAAGAGAGAAATTCCGGTTGATTAATGCTCAAATATTGAGAAAGACGTTCTTTTTTGCCGTGTGTGTAGATATACATACACACATATATGTATAGATAATAATGACGATGCGTGTATTACATGAAAATCAATTAATTAGAGATCATCTGATCCACGAGTATACATAATATATTTTTTTTTTTGAAATGACTGTTAATTGAATGCACAACATAACGTGGAAAGAGAAACTCCAATGTTTGGCTACTTTTCATATAATTTTTAAATAACAGTTGTTTTCAAATGTTGAATTAGTTTTTAATGCTCAGATTTGTGCAGAATTTGTATTAAAAAATTATAGTGCGCCACAAAAATTACTCATGCTACAGAGTTGATCGTTAAAAATATTGTTTGTCAATATGGGTGGCTCATCTGATCCACTATGAACGATTACATTACTACTTTTAATCAGATAGTAACGGATTTGTTCAATTTAGATTAAACTTTTAAAGATAAAAATTTAGTTGTAATGTTATTGTCATTTTTTTTATGAGTTTGAATATTTAAAAACTACTTTACTTCATAGTAAAAGAAGTGTATCTTATTGTAATTTGTGTTGCTTTGTACAATAATGAATTAAAAAGAAAAAATAAGAAAGAATGCAGGAACGTGGAGATGAATGATGAAAGAGAAAAGGGTCGACCCTGGAGATATGAGATATTCGAAGCAATTACTCACTTCCCAAAAAGCCAAATGACGAACTTTAAACAAAGAAATAATGGAAGAGCATATACAATCAAGATACTACACCGAATCTCCTACAATCAAGGTAATGCACGTAATCTCCTACAATTGATTCACAGATAATATATATTGAAGGAAAGGATATTTACGTATCCTTAATAGAGCACTCTCCAGAAAATGTGATTGTCAAAGGAAAAGAAGGGTGGACTTAGAGAGCTCTCTTGAGATTTATGCGGACAGCAAATGAAAGAAACGGAGAGAGAGAGAGAGAGAGAGAATGGAGTGGAGTGGGTTTGCATGATAAGAATTGCGAAAGAGCTGTCTGTCTAGGGATTTGGCAGCTTCTGCCGTCCTTTTCCTTTTCATTCTCCGTTTTTCCCTCAGAAGTGCTGATTATTGGAAAAGTGCCTTCTTTCTGGAGCATTTCTTCCCTACTTCCGTTTGCTTCCTAATTCTGCTACTCGCCTCCTCATGCCAAGTAATTTCCATCTGTTTTTTTCAAGGGAAAAAAAGTCGAACCAACCCTTGTATGTGGTGGGTCTAGCATTTTGAAAATAATTGGAACGGACCCGCAACATCGTCAATAATTTAATCACCTATTAAAGTCTCCGCTTGCTTATAAAAAATAAATTAAAAAAAATTCACTTATTAGAGTCAAAATTTTGTGCTATTTCCCTATTTCTTAGGTTAGGAATACAGCTAGGTTTCACGAGTATATATCATTTCTCTTGATTACAGACTATTGTAATTGTTTCGAATCAGTTATTTGTTTCTTCATTTTCTTAATGCACGTACAAATTAACAATCTACTACTATGTTTCTTATGTTGAATTCACTTTTGCTATTAGGTTATTCCATACGTCGTAGGCAACAAAGATTAGTGAAGATTGGGTCTCGTTCTTTTAACAACTCAAATCACAACTCAATTTTGTTTGTAACAGCGCTATTTCTTATAAAAATTTAAATTCAACTATTTTGTTACAGTATTTTTTTCACATAAACAACTAAAATTCTCAATTTGAGTTCTCAACTCTGAATTTCTAATCCTCTCTCTATCCTAATCAACTTGGCTAATATATATAGGACCAATGCATGAATAGTTACTCTTGACAATGTATTGGGAACAATTAGAAGAATTCTTATGGAAGCCTATTATGCCCCATTTAGATTATGGTACCAGAGATTTTGTCATACGAAAAGATACATGAAGGAATAAGATTTGGGACACCTGCGGATCATGAGTCATAGGTTAGGTTTTTGCTTCTTCTTTTTTTTCCTCTTGGCATTTGGTCAGCGTCAGACAAGAGGTTGTGCATGCTTTTTTTTTTTTTTTTGTTTCGTCCTTGACAGGCTAACTCAGTCCACTTCCTATGAATTGGCTTCAGACGATCATATAAAGTAATTTAATTGCTCAGAGAAACACAGAAAGAGAGAGAGAGGGAGAGAACGCTAGATTTAAATCTGTCACATGCAATTTCTCAAGCCTAGCTACAAACTGGGTTTTTGCGTTTTTAGGAGAGGGACAGTCTATTTGTATTTACTTGATATATATGAAGAAAAGAGATCATCAAGGATTAATGATATACAAATTTCAAATTAGAAATGGATTCAGTTTGTCTCTTAGCAAGTGCTAAAGCAATCCAATCATACCAAGGTTGAGACCGGTTGTTTATTCTGTAATGCATATTTTTAAATGTTAGATATTTTTAAAATCAGCAATAATAAAAAAAAATGTCTTTAAGATAGGGTCTCACATTAATAATGTAGGCTTTTGATCGTTTGATTTGATCAAAATTACATTTAAATTGAAAAGTATTCCGAACAGAAAATCTGATAGCCTCTGACGCCCCACACCATTGCGGCAGGAGGGGGTTTGCCCATCAGCCTACTTTGGCAAGAGGTGGCAGGAGCGCAACGATCTAGCCCAAACCTACTTAAACTAAGGGCTTGGCCCGGTCTGAAGGAAGAAGAAAGTAGACCCTGTAGAGAAGCGGATAGGAGGGGTAGCCTATAGACTCAAGCGATCAGCTCGGGATTAAAAAAATAAGGTAATTTATTTTTTCAATCCTATCTTAAAAATCTCTATAAAAAATTTATACTAAACTAACAAATTTCATATTGATGTGAAGGTTTAAAATAGAGTTCTAATGGTGCAAGTTTTTTTTTTTTTTTTTTTTAGAATATTCATGTTTATTATATATATATATATATAATGTATATGTTTTTATGAAAAGAGACTAATTAGCATCGTTAAGGAGGTTCCACACCAACGACGACACAATATAGGGAGTTCAACAGATACCTTGAGACAGAATTCTCGGTGATAGATGGTGCTGATAATGATGACAATTTCAAAATTTTGGCATGGTGGAGGTTACAAGGTGTAAGATTTCCAATACTTTCAATATTAGCACGTGATATCTAGACTATTCCAGTATCAACAGTGTCTTCAGAGTCTGCCTTTAGCACAACTGGGAGGATAATTGAAGAACGAAGGACTTCGTTGACTCCAGAAATGGTTGAGGTGCTAATATGTCTAAAAGATTGGGAAAATGCTTCTTTGCGAATGCAACACACAGCCGAAGACAGCGATTTAATGGATCAATTTCAAAACTTATACATTGACGATGACGCTTCTGATGCGGGGAGTACGGTAGCAGGCAGTTAGATATTTTTGTTTCTTAATATAAATTGTAACTGTAAAAATAATACTGCCCTCTTTTTTCCTTACCAAGGTTTTATCCCAATGGGTTTTTCTTGGTAAGGTTTTTAATGAGGTAGTTATAAATACATAAATAAAGTCTTATTTCATTAAAATTTTACAATATTCACTATTTATTATAAATTTCGTTATATTTTTTTTTAATATTTTATAAATCATGCTCGGGCCGGGCCGATTCGGGCCGGCCCAGCCGGAAATAGCCCGGCCCGCCCCTCGGCCCGTCAGGCCTTAGGGCCGGGCTGGGCCTATATAAAATTATTTAGGGCCGGGCCGGCCCGGCCTGAACTACCCTTTCGGGCCGCCGGGCCGGGCGGTCTGAATTTTCATCTTTGCCCCCAATCTTCTTTCTAAATAAAGATGCGACTATGAACTTGGGTCCGTCTGCGGGTCTTAGTCCATACTAATATAGTTTACAACATGGGCTGCTACCAGTAACTCTGTTTAAGTCCAACATATCCCACCGAAATACTTAAACCTATAGGTTAGCCAGGTCCGGCCGGTAGTAAATCACGGGCTATGACGGTCCATCTAGAGTCATCTCTTAAAAAACGCATTTTTGTAAAATATATATTTTTAGATGTACGTATAATTTGTCCTTAGATAATATATTTATAATGTTTAGAAATATACATATTTATTATATATAAGTTTGAAATGCTTCTGCGAAAGTGGAGTTACGGGATCTTAGGTGTCAAAGCGTGGATTTCATATAGTGTAAAAAAAAGAAAAAGAAAAAAAGAGGTGCTATATTTGAAATGTACGAAATAATTTGGACATTTGTTATACTTTGAGTGATAGTAATACATTGTAACTATTAACGTATTTGTTTTTCATTTTGTTTTTTTTTTGTTTGTTTGTTTGATTTTTATTTTTTATTTTGCAATCTTAAAAGCATTTTATGTTTAATTATCATGACTTACTCATCTTTTATTTCAAAATTTTTTTATTGAATTTTCCTTCGAAAACTTTTTCATGTGAAAGTTATAAAATAATATGTTTCTTTTTATAATTTCTTTTGGCTATTTAGATTCTTTTATACTTACAAACTTGATTAGCAATTCTAAATAGATGTTTAAGGTGGTAAAAAAGGAAAAAAGAGGAAAGTGAAAGAGATTAAGGGTTAGTGAAGTGAGATATTATGTTACTCATCCAGGCTAATGGCACGGCCCACCCAGTCCACACAAAAATAGCTTGTGGTGCGGGCTTGGCTAAGAAGTTGTCTATCATGGCCTTGCTTGGCCAATGTTGAGTTGGACCGGACTAAACCGACCAACGATTCGTGTGGGCCTAAAGAGAATTGACCGAATTGTTCAACGTTTGAACTACACTAAAATACTACTTCAAAAATAAAGGAGAATTGTACTACAACACAATAAAGCAACATAAAGCAGCCCCAATGAGATAGAACTTTCTAATAAAGCTAGCATATTTGTGAGAATTATTCCAGAAAGATTAAAAACAAAAATCTTTTCTTGAGAAATTTGATGATATGGGATGAGGTCCAAAATTGGGAATGAGTTCATATGCCTCTTTTTCTATCCCATTATGTGTCCTCCTAATAATAACATATCACGTCATGACTTTTTAATTGACGTGATAAGAATCTTTTAATTAACGTGACATTTTAATTGACGTGTCACAATATTATTGGAGGGACATGAAAGGGGACATAGGAGTTTGTTCCCCAAAATTCAGGGAAGTTGATTCTTAATTATTAATTTGTAAGGAAAAACTGCCAAGTGGAGAACAAAATGTTTAATAAAAAATAACAATAAGCGAACAACAATTGGTTTGAACTATTGAACTTAAGGAGGTTTAATTTAATTTGAACAAGAAATCTAATTCGAGCGATGTGTTTACTAAACACAAATTTAAACTTAATTCAATCATTATGTGTATTTGCGTAAGCTATCAGATGGTACTTTTATTTACTTACTCTTGCATGTTAATGATATGCTAATCGCATCGAATAGCCAAACATAAATAGATAAATTGAAGGCTCAGCTGAATCAAGAGTTCGAGATGAAGCATTTAGGTGACCTAAGAAGATTCTCAAAATGAAGATAGACCGGGACAGATCGAGAGGCAAGCTGTGTTTGACTCAGAAGCAATATCTGAAGAAGGTACTAGAACGTTTTGGTATGAACGAGAACTCAAAACCTATAAGTACCCCGCTTGCTCCTCATTTGAAGCTTTGTGCCTAGTTATCTCCCAAGACTAATGCAAAACATGAATATATGGAAAAAGTTATGTATGCTAATGTGGTAGGTAGCTTGATGTACGTAATGGTGTGTACGATGCCTGATATTTCACAACCAGCTAGAGTTGTGAGCAGGTATATGCATGACCCTGGCAAAGTTCCTTGGCAAGCTGTGAAATGGATTCTACGGTATTTAAAAAACACCGTAGATGTTGGTTTGGTGTTCGAGCGGGAAAAATCACTTGGTCAAGTTGTAGTTGGCTATTGTGATTCTAACTACGTAGGTGATTTAGATGAGCGACGGTCTACTATTAGCTACTTGTTCACTTTAGTCAAGGTGCCAATCAGTTGGAAGTCTACCTTGCAGTCATCAGTAGCTTTGTCTATGACAGAGGCAGAGTACATGGCTATTACAGAAGTTGTTAAGGAAGCAATTTGTCTTTAAGGGTTGCTTGAAGACTTGGAAGTTGGTTGGAAGCACATTATGGTGCATTGTGTCAGTCAGAGTGCTATTCACTTAGCGAAGAATCAAGTCTACCATCCAAGGATGAAACACATTGACGTTCGCTACCAATTTATGCTGGAAATTCTCGAAGAAGGTAAGTTACTCCTTCAAAAGGTTTCGACAGCAGAGAATCCTACAGATATGATGACCAAGGTGTTGGCATCAGCCAAGTTTAAACAATGTTTGGACTTGATCAATATCCTGCATATTTGAGTTGGCACCGGGAGGCGCGTTTGAAAGCTCTATTTGAAGGACACTTATTTGACAATTTTGCCAAGGTGGAGATTTGTTAGTCAATATGGGTGGCTCATCGTAAAAAATATGGGCTGCACACTTATGTTGAAAACCAAAAGAGAAAGGCAGAAAGGGAGAAGAAAAAAGAGAAAGTACCGGTGCTGACTTTAGGAAGTGAACCCAACTGTTTACAGCTGGTTCACACGTAGATGAGGGGGAGGAAGAGGCTATAAATACATGCCTCCCCTCATTTTTTTGCATCCCAAAAACTGAGAGCTTCTCACCTTTGTAAATTTGTATAAATTTTTTTTAGATTTCCAATTTATGAGCTTTTGTAATTTCTGCCTAATTTGTAATCTTTCTTCCCTTTACCAAATAGAGTGATCCACTGTGTCCGGTGACGTACACAATATTTGGCCGAGCTCCGTTATCAATTATGGTGTTCTTTTATTTATTTTCAGTAATCAATAGTTATTCGGTCAGGTTTGTTCGCTACGTATAGTACTGTTCATCTATATAACATTATTCACTCGTATGGTACTATTCACAAGTAATGTCGGTGAAGTTGTTTTTAAGTGAGAAATACCTGATTTTCTCAATAAATACAATCCCCATTGGTGTAGCAAAATAGCTTGCTCCACCGTAAGGAATCCCGAGCTAACATACATAATGAAAAAACAGTTCCACCCATACTGCTAAAATAAGACATAATTTGTTTAGGATTAATGGATTTAAGGAAAAGAACAACCAAGACCGAAAAAAACCCCAATCTGACATGTAGCATTAAAACAATAGAACAGGACGTGAACGACCTGTAACAATACATGACCTGAACAACACAAAGCATGACCTAAAACAAATGGAACTAAATGATAAAACAACTAAAATGACAAGTCGTGTGGATCTTGCATCACAAAGTAAATATGAAAACAAAGGGAGAGATAAGGCTACGCTGATTATGACTCAGTTTTAAACTATATTGAATGAATAATCCAGGTGCTCAACAGATTTCAAAATACTAGTAAACAATATGCACAATCCTATTTACTGATTCTGTGTTTTATTAATGAATTCGTGTCATAATTAAAATCATAATTTATAACTCATTATAATATTTAAAAAAAAATACACATAAATCAAGAATAATTATAAATATTATACAACATTACATTACTGTAGCAAAATCCGTTTTTTAGGGGTGACAAAGGCGTTTCGCGGAAACTTTCGAACCACCCTTTTTTCTTGTACCTTTAATGCTGACGTGAGCGTGAGAAAGATAGGGAAAAAAATCTTCCCTTCTATTATTCGTTAAGACCGCCGCGTGTCAAGTTTTAATTGGGTGTGTCGTACTAATGATCCACATGTCGACGTGGGAATAGTTGGAACTTTTTAGTTGCCACTAGTTAGCATGGAATTTGCTGATAGAAACGAGCTCATGTAGAGTAAGCCACAGCAAAATAAATGCAGATGGACGGTGGATGACACAACAACCAAGTGTCACATTTTCATTCGCTACTGTAGGATCACGGCAGGGTCCACTGACACGAAAAGGTTGGCGTGCCTGATGCTGGACGCGCCTCTGTCTGGGCCGTGTGTTCACTCGTACATCATGACCATTGAGAATCTCAATTAATGGTCGAAATCATTTGCGATTTAATTTTTTATTATTTTTTATTATATTTATTTAATCATGGTCTGATTTTGTCCCTTTCAACATGTTTTGCGCTAAATTTTTGATACTACTCACATAAAAATGTTATAGATAATTTGAATAAAATAAAATAATACAAAAATACATTAAAAGAAAGTAAAAATGCACCAAATTTAATTAAAAAAATTAAAAAAATTAAACAAAATAATAAAACTAATTTAAGACATAACAAAATGAGTTAAAATCTTAAGAACTAGAGCGGTTTTTGTATAAAATGAGTTGTAAAATAACTCTATTTATAGTGTTATCAGACGTTTCCTCTCTTTTTTTCCATTATTTCACCTTTCTCTTAGGTTTTTTTTTTCTGTTTTTTCTTCTATTTTTATTGCCACCCACATTTTTTCTTTTTGAATATGCACGCGCGTGCATCTAACTAGTAGAGATAAAAGGGATTGCACAAATTATCAAAAAAACAAAAAAAGGGATTGCACAAATTATCAAAAAAAAAAAAAGAAGAGAGAGATTGCACATAACGGTATCGTACTCAATCTTCACTAAACGACAATATAAAAATTAAAGGGTTGTTCTTTTGAAGTGTTACTTGAGTGTAGTTTTTTAATTGAATTTGAGTTATAACTTGAGTTTAAAGTTATAATTTGAATAAAGTTAAATAAAGTTAAAACTTAAAAGAACGTGAATTTAAATAAAGTTGTAATTTAAATTTAAATTTTTTTTAAATTTTACTGTAAAAGAACAACTCCTAAATAAAGTAGTAACGACGATTCGTATAAGAAAACAAACCAAATTATAACAGAAGCTGTAGACGTAAAACAGCTATGCCCCCTGCATAGTACGTTGGACAGATATACTAAAAGCGGAGATCAGTTCGTAAACATCTTCATAAAACCCTTCTCCAGAACACCATTTTAAAAAGAGAAGGAAGTCTATGTTTATGATGCAATTTATCAGACTCTTCTTATCTTTTAATTTAATGTCTAGTTATTTTCTTTTGGAAAGATTTCTTATGATTTGTTTTTAAGTGGACTACTCGCGTTAGTAAATCAAAATTTTGTCAAGAGTCCTAGAGGAGCTTTTATTTATTTATTTATTTATAACTTACAGTTAAGCGCGAGTTGCGGATTTATAAGTTGCTAATTCTCTTTAAAACCTCATTAATTATTCCTTAATGTCTGTTTATTTGAGGGTTACTGACAAGTTTGTTAAGTAGATGTCCTAAGTCTCCATAATTATAATTGACTATCGTTATTTTAACAGTAAGATATTAATTTGATAAAATACCCTTAAAATGGAGCACATTTTATTTCTACCCCTTAATGTTAGCCCATATTTTTGTATCTTTTTGACTAAAACTAGTCAAGGGATGGAGTTTTTAAAAAGAGCTGCTTTTAGTAAGTTAGATACTTAAACATGTAGAATATGTAATTTTCTCGAATTTTTTGTTGTTGTTGTAATAAATTAAGTAATTGATTAAAAAATTATTTTAATTAATAAATTTAAATTTCTATCACATATTAATGAATAAACATGAATAAAAACATAACTATTAAAAACTCAATATTCATCATATATTCACATATCTTTATTCCATAACATTTTTCTTTTTAAAAAAAAAAAATCTTAACTCTAGCAATCTGTACCCATATCAACACCTAGAACCTAGTTGTTGAACCAGCGCTCATCATTTTTTTTTCTAAATTTTAATTTTTATGGATGTTTATTATGTTGTTTCGGTAAGGATGCTTTTTAAGTTTTTGTTTGGCCATATTTTTTTCAAAATTATTGATCACTGATTTAATGGAGGCTCCAATTAGGCAGATTTGGGTCCCTATTACTTAGTGGTAATGGATTTTAAAGCAAGAAATGTATGGAATTGTAATCATGCCATTGTGCAATCATGGATGACATGTCCAAGACATCGTCGACAGTTCCATGATATTATCTATATTTTGAAGTCTCGACATGAATATAGGAGGAATTAAGACATTCTTCTTAGCGTGTCTATAAAATATCAGCAATATCCAAAAAAAATCGGTAAAATCAGTGAATATCCATAAATATTTAGGATATTTTTTGAAATATCCACAAAATGTCCAAAAACCTTGAGAAATTTTTTTTAATAAAAATCAATTTTATAGCACATTTTTTCATATTTTTTTTATAAAAAATGTGACAACGTGGTTTAAATAAATAGAAAATATTAAAACTTAATTAGTTTTTTTTAAAAAAATTACTTTTTAAGTAAACCATTTATAAAAAGACGCGGTATAACTCAATTGAGTCAAACTGGAGAGAATTTTATAGTCTTGAGTTTTGATTCCATGAGCTTAGGAACTAAGCAAAGTTCATATGGCTATCCATATAGTTCTCACATGGGATCTGCTTCAGAAGTACAAAACCAAGATGGTTTTTATGATATATTAGTGTATCCTCCACCATAGATATCAGTGTTGAAGTATAATAACACATCCCTGAAGACTAGTCATCAAGTTCGATAAACCAACAGTGTCCAATTTATGGGTTAAAAATGGAAAGAGATCAAGAAACATACATATGGCACATCAACAACTACATCTAGAATTATTTAAGGATAATTTCTTGGTAAATGTATTGTTTAGATCAAGATCATAACCTACTTAATACTTTCTTACCTGCTAGAAACTCGTTTTGGTACTGAAAGCACTTTAAATTTGTGTGTATTCTATTATGTTTGGTAGTTAATTTCTATGTAGTATATTGAATTATTGTGCCTTGTTAATTATATTTGAATCATAATCCATATATCATTATGATAATTTCTTACTATACTATTCAACATAACTCTCATATTCTAATAAAAAGCGTATTATTTTTGTTATTAAAGTAGTTTAAATTAAATAATATTAATTGTTTTAGCATTTTGTAAAGTTTCAATAAAAAATTTTAAATTTTTTTCAAAATATTTACTTTTTCTCAAAATATCCGTGGACACGACATCCACATTTCCGTCAACATTATTCCTAAATTAAAAAACCTCGACAACACCATCAACACCGACATTTTCATCTATGTGTGCAACAAATAATAATTTCGGACAATCTTCCCACTGGGTGATATTTACATTCATAGCTTCTGTTTCATAAATGCACGCGTCCTATCTGCTACGAGGGTCTAGTGGAGAGTTCTTGGTCCTGGCAATTGCTTTTGATCTCCAGCTCTCAAAGACCAAGATTTGGGTCCCCGTAATATCTCATTCTAAATCACCAACAACCTCTCTCTTCTGTTTGTCTCTATTTTGTCTCTGCAATTTTCTTTTAGGGTTTTTTTTTTTTTTTTTTTTTTTTGTTGGTTAAATTTTCTCCCAACAGCTCCTACCTCTTCACTGATGCAAAACACCCCGTCAAGCAATTTCCAACATAGATTGCTGGTAATGGAAACTTAAATACAATACAATATAATACAAGCTTCCATACATAACCAAAGTGTCTTAGATAATACGCTAGGAAGGGAATACAATATAATACAAGCTTTCCATACATGACCAAAGTGGCTTAGATAATACGCTACGAAGGGAAAAAGAAAAAAAAAATACTTATAGTTCAGAATTAACAATATACTAACAAGCTCTAAATGCAAAAGGAGGAGGGAAAAAAAAAAAAAAAAAAAAAAAAAAAAGAAGCACTGCATACATTTTTTGACGAACGTACTAACAAGCTAACGTCACCAATATACTAACAAGCTCTAACGTCATCGATGCTAACTCCAACCATTGACAACTGCATGAGAGCTGGAACCTAAATAAATTGAGAAAGCATTTCTTCAAAGATAGCACTGAAACGAGTCATTCGATTTCTACTTAGTGCAAAACTAAATTCGACCCCACCTTTCTCGTCCCTGCTCTCAACAAGAGAGATGGCATTTGATTCCTCAATATGGACCAAATTGCACTTTTTAGGCTTCCCCCATCCAAAATCCGCCTCATAAACACTTAAATTTGTTGAGCCCTCAACGGCGAAATGTTTCCCCCGTTTCGTTGCTTCTCCGTGCTTCACAAACCACTCGTCAAACTCTTTCAGAGCTTCGCTCTTCAATCTCCCAACTTCCTTCCCTATGGCCTTCGCAGCGGCGACGACGCCTTTTTCCCCTGACAGCTCCTTCTTCGTCACCGGTACGAAACACATCCTCAAGCAATTTCCAAAGTAGGTCGTTGGTAATGGAAACTCGAGTCGGCTTCGACAATCCGCTCCAAAGATAATATAGTAAGGCTCATCATCTTCATTGACACTGGAATTGTTTCTCTCTGTGATTTCTTCTGATTTGGCTAAGCAAAACCATATTAACGCAGAAGAAACGACAAAGGACGATACATTAAACGGCGTGGAGTTTTCATCCTTGGCTAATTGATTTCTGACCAAACGTTTTAGTCTCTCAATTTGTGCTTGGCTCAGAACAAACGTGGCACGAACGTAATCAGCACGACAATCAACGACTGGTCGTGCGTCCTCACGATCCTCCAGCGTCGATGCCCAACTCCACCATCTTTCCAAGAACTTGAGCTCAACGGCATCTGGGTCCTTGATCGCCGCCCTGTCGTGAGACGGCAGCTGTAAACCGGGACCAAAATCTCCTCCGCTCTTACAAACCAGCGCCCAGGATTTCATGAAGTTGTCAAACGACCTCCCGTCGGCTGCCACATGGCAGAACCGAAAGCCAATGCAGATCCCGGAGTTTGGAAAAACGGTGACTTGCAAAGCCATGAGAGGGCCCACACGTGAGCCGCCCTCCGCCCGTGTTGGTGCCTGCAGCTTGGGGATGAACGGGTGTAGCTCTCCAACGGGTCGCGGATGGTTCCCCAAGAAAAAGTCGAAGTAGGCAGCGGACTCGACGACAGTGAAAGAGACAGAGGACTCGCCGTCGGTGAAGAGAATGTGGGGCTTTGCCGGCGGCGGAGGGCATACGAGGTTGGCGGCGAAGGGGAAGAAGTGTTGGAGAGTTAGGGAGAGAGAGTGCTTGAGAGTGAGAAGTACGGTTTTTAAGAAGTGGTGGGTCGAGTGAGGAAATTCGTAGACGTAGACGCTTTGCATGTGGCCGCAAAAAAGCCATGGCACGTCG
>NW_010360880.1:421371-433829 GCF_000414095.1 Morus notabilis | reverse complement strand
TCGGAAGAGAGGTTGTGGGGACTGAGCCTGATGGTGGAGAGACATTGCATTGCTCGAGCACCTTCATTACTTCCTTATTCGGCAAAGCCATTACCGATAGTCTGGATGCGAAGAGAGATATTCCCGTTGATTAATGCTCAAATGAGAAAGATGTTCTTTTATCACTTCTATGTATATTATATATATATATATATATATATATATATAATTACAAAAGTTCCGTTTGTATTATGCTCTTGAAACACTGTTAGGGTCAGGATCATCACCACAATCATCACCGTACACGTGGACAACATTTACAGAAAAAATGTTAACTCGAATTGATTGAAATCAACCGGAGATTAGATCGACTCAAGACGTCCCAAGAAAATTGGCGATAGGAGGAGTGTAGAGACCATCGCCGATATTTAAGGAAGGAGATTCATTAGAGGCCACAAAGATTCTCTCAGCCAAATCCTACATTAAAGGATCAAATCGAATCAATAAGAAACATGAAATATCCCAAGAAGACAATATGAAAATAGGAAAAGGCAAAGTCAACCGAAGGAAAAAAGAAACTATCCTATCTAAGAGAAAAGGAAACTAGAAGGCCATCGCCTATAAATAGGGAATGAGATCACGGCCAAGAAATTGAAGACTCCTCATATTACGCTAAGACTCTCTCTAAACTCTCTCACTCCTCCTCCTTCTCCAATTCTCACAAAAGCATTATAATTGTACTATTTTCATTGCATAGTGAAACCCTCGAGACCTTATAGTGGATGTGCCCTGGAATCATCAGGGGAACCACTATAAATTCACATGTCCATTTATTTTCTAACACTTTACATTCTCGTTCTAGCAATATATTAACTCAAATCGACCCGAATCGACTCACCAACGCGATCGACTCCCAAGAGTGGTTATTGGCCCTATAAACAAATTTAATTGTAGAATCTGACCTCTACAAACACTTTGCTCTCTGATCTTTAAAATGTAACATTCATTCTTCTTAGATAATGAAACGTTAACAAAAATGCCCCATCCATTAATTTTTTAACAGTTTTTGACACATTTCAGAAAAATATCAGTTGTTGTTAAATAATTTAAAGTACAATTACTATTTTATCCATGCACCCTAGTTTTTTAGTCTAATTTACATATAAAAATAAAAATAAAAATCATAAATTTTTTAACTTACATTCAACTAATAATAGATGTTTCGTAATTAAAAGTCCAAATTTAAAGTAGTTTTAAATTCAAATTAAAGTTCAAACTATAAAATTATCAAAATATCCTTAAAATAATTAATTAAATGTCAATTTTTGTAAAAAATTTAACAAAAATGATTTTTTTTGTTAATATTTCATTGTTTAGAGAAACGAATGTTACATTTTAAAAATCGAGTGACAAAGTGTTATAAGAATATAATTTAATGAAAATTTTAATAATTAATCCGTATATATAAGGTGTTGAAAAAATTACATAATCATTAAAAAAAATTGGAGAAGTTATTGCGAGGGACCAAAATTTAGACCCTGTTTATTTCGCTAATTCGAGTTTAGAATTCAAGTTTTGTTATAGTAAAAAGTTCTCACAAACAGTCACATCTAATTTTTTTGTTACAGTAAAAAGTTTTCACATAAAATTACATCTTAACTCAAATTAAAAACTCAAATCAACGAACTAAACGGGTCCTTAGTGTAATGTCTTTTTGCAGTTCTGAAGTTGCCGTAAGGACATGTTTGCCTTTTTACGAACAATTAATGTAAAGATGATACAGTACGTCGGAAAAATACAAGAAAGCGAGCCACACCGGACAATACACTGAATTATAGTCCCTTGCAAGTTGCAATAACTTCTTCAACGTGTCCGACTTAGGGTCCGTTTGGTTCATGGATTCAAATCATGTAATTTGAACTATTTTCGATTTACGTGTATTTTTTGTGAGAAAAAATACTGTAGCGAACCACGAATCATGATTCGAATCAGGGAGTGAATCTAGGAACCAAACGGACCCTTAGAGTTTCTCTTTCCACGTTTTATGTGCATTGTACTATTATCTATATTCGTGGATCATCATCAACAACCGCGTCAGACCTAAATGATCACTAATTAATTGATTTTCACGTAATACACGCATTATTATTATTATTGACGGTAAAAATTCATCAATTTAAATCATATCTCGCCACACACACATTATTATTATTGATAGTAAAATTTTGTTAACTTAAATTACATCGCGCCACAGATCTTTCATGTGCAGAACAATGAGTAATAAATGTAGAAAGTATAAAAAGGCGTGAAATTTATAAAGATTCGACTCATATAATGCTTACGTGCTCTTCGGAACTCTAAGGGCATGTTCTTTTATTTAAAAAACTCAAAAAAAGATAATTTAAGTTTTAATTTTATTCAAATTCACGTTCTTTTAAGTTTTAACTTTATTCAACTTCACTCAATTTTATTCAAGTTATAACTTCAACTCAAGTTATAACTCAAATTCAACTCAAAAACTACACTCAAATTACACTCCAAAAGAACAACCCTAAGACTTTTTAAGAATCTATTAAATATTTGTAGCTATAAAATAATTGTATTTTTTTTACATTACTAATTAAGTTGTAGTAATAAATATATCAAATGATTTAGTACATGTGCATGCGCGTCGTCATTAAGAGCATGAAGCGTTTAAACTAATAAATTTTAATTTTAACATTTGATATTTACATTTTTTTATAAAAAAAATACTTAACATAATTAAAATTATGAGCTCAAACGCATTAAACAAATCAACGATTTGATTCTTCTTAATAAAGTGGGTCTCAGAGTTTCAATGCATATCAAATATATATATATATATATATATATATATATTATAGTAATATACATATGTAACAAAATGTATGGACTGTTTTTTTTTTTCTTTCTTATGCATTTAGAGCTTGTTAGTCTTAACTATAAGTTTTTTTTTTTTCCTCTTTTTTTCTTTTTTTTTTTTTTGCCTTCGTAGCGTATTGTCAAAGTCACCTTAAGTTGTCATTACCAGCAACCTACCACTACAACAATAAAGGCCATTGGCGACGATATTTATCGTCGCAAATAATATAATATTTGCGACGACATGTCGTTGTAATTACTCCCCGTTAAATAAAATAACCATGTCGTCGCTAATACTTTAAATGTCGTCGTAAATAATTTTGGAGCGCAAATTTTAATGGCGCGGATTTTTGCCGCTAAAGTAGTCCATTTTTGGCGACGACATTTTCTCTTTATCGTCGCAAATAATCTTTTTAAGATTTCACCAAAAACTAAACGTGGAAAAAATGATTATTTACGACGACTCAAAAATAATTTGCGACGACATAATGTCGTCGTAAATAATTGCCAGATGTGACGTATTTGCGACATCATTTTAAATTTATTTGCGATGACATTGTCGTCGTAAATAAGTCTGATTTAATATACCCTATCTTCTTCTTCTTCATTTTCCCCCGACGTTTTCTCTCTCTCTCCTGCAAAATCTCTCTCTCTCTGCCTCCTCTTCCCGTCGCCCCCACCGCCAGCCCTCTTCTCTCTCTCTTCCCTTCTCTCTCTCTCTCTCTCTCTCCCGATCCCTTCTCTCTTCTTCCCCTCTCCGGCCACCGCCGCCCCGGCCCCACCAGGACTTCGAAGAGGCTAACATAGTCTGACAGGTTTGGGTTTTCTCCTTTTTTTCTTTTTGTAAATTTCGTTTGGTTGCCGAGAAAATGGAAGAAGAAAATGGAAAATGGAAGAAGAATCGTGCACGTCCGAGAAAATTTTATTGCTCTTGTTTTGCTTATCGAGTATGTGCTTGGATTGAGTTACAATAATTTTAATGCTCTAGGAGTTGAATATTGGGAATTTTGTTCGAGTTTAGTCATTTTTTATGGTTCAGAGAATGTGAAAATTTAAACTTGCATTGATTAATCAAGAATTGTGTCTATATGTTACTCTATATGTTAATAAAATATTAATTTCGGTGTTTGAAAATTATGTTCGATGTTTCAATTTGATGTAGGCGTTTGATTTTTCACCTTCGTCGCTATTTCCCGGTTCCTCCGAGGTAATCCCGCTATTTTCAGTCCCTGTTTATTGGGTTTGAACTTTGTAAGTTTTTTATATTTATTGTACTTTTAGTTTAAAATTGTTGTAGTTTTGGTTGTATGAATTCGGGATTATGATTTTGATATTTGAACTACGATTTTCTTATATTGTTGAAATTTAGAATATGTTTGTGATTCTTGTTCTGGGTGGCACATCTTACAACTATGGTGTGCCGAAATCTTTTAAAGTTGTTTTCTGCAGGTTTAGATTTTTATATCATAAGAAAAATAAGCCGTTATGCTGCCGAAATTTAGTTAGAAAACGAGAATTTTAATAAGTTCATTAACAAACTTTAATAAATAAAATTTAATTGTGTTAATAAAGAGTAAAATTAAAATTAATTAAACACATTAATAAATTGTTATGTCTGTTGTTGTGTATAGTTGAAATGCCGATTGACAAAAGTTGGATTTATTTGAGGAACCGATTGTCGGATCAATATTGGAATGGGTTATCTGCTTTTATTGAGGTCGCCAAAAATTATGAAACTTCAAGTGGCCATATCAGCTGTCCTTGTGTAAAATGTAGAAACCATGAAATGCATCTAGTAGAAACTGTAAGAGTGCATATACATCGATTTGGTTTTGATCCATTGTATAGTACATGGATTCACCATGGTGAAGTAGAAACGGTGTCAGGTGTCGACCCAATAGTTAATCAACCAATAGATGAGATGTTTGCAGTCTTACAAGATGTTGCTAGGATTAATGATGCATTTAAAAGTGTTATACAAGTGGCCTAATGAGTGTATGGATGCTCTGTTAAATCTACTGAAAGATGCATTCCCGGATGAGAAGTTACCTTCTTCTCATTATGAGTCGAAGAAGCTCATGAGTAAACTTGGACTGGGTTACGAAACAATTCATGTCTGCAAGTACGATTGTGATTTGTTTTGAAAGGAGAATGTTGATCTACAAACGTGTCCAGTATGTAAAACATCTCGTTGGAAGAAAAAAAAGACAAAGGGTACTAAACAAGTGTCATGGAAAGTACTATGTTATTTCCCGTTAACAGATCGGTTGAAGCGTCTGTACGGTTCTCGTCACATAGCTAAAGATATGACGTGGCACCAGCGCGGGTGTTCAAATGATGAGGATTTAATGCGTCATCCAGTCGATGGTAATGAATGGAAGGAGGTAGATGAAAAGTATCCTGAGTTTTCACGTGAGCCGAGAAATGTTCACTTAGGGCTAGCCGCTGATGGTTTCAATCCTTTCGGGAACATGAGCCTCTCATACAGTATGTGGCCGGTGGTTTTAACAGCCTACAATTTACCTCTGTGGTTATGCACTAAGGATCCTTATAAGATATTGACATTGTTGATTCTTGGCCCAAATGCACCCGGAAAGGATATGGATGTCTTTTTAAGGCCTCTTGTGGATAAGCTAAAAGATTTGTGGAATGAAGGAGTAATTGTACGTGATGCAGTTTCGAATGCATCATTTCAGATGCGGGCTGTGTTGCTCATGACAGTTAATGATTTTCCTGCTCGTAGTAGTTTATCTGGATGGAGTGGTCAGGGCTATTTAGCATGCCCAACTTGCAACGATGCAACCCCTTCAAAGAGGATAATAAGTAGGACTTGTTTTGTTGGCCATCGGCAATGGCTTCCTATTAATCATGAGATGAGAAAGAATAAAAAGTTTGATGGTAAGGTTGAGAAACGACCTCCATCGGTTCAAAAATTTGTTTACCAAATCTTAGCTCAGTTAGAAAATGTGTTAGTTAAATTGCCCGGTAAACATGAAAAGTATGGTGGTAACAAGCGGAGAAGACATGCAAGTGAGGTTAATTGGACAAAGAAGAGTATCTTTTAGGAGTTGCCTTATTGGAAGTCATTGTCGTTATGTCACAACTTAGATGTCATGCATATTGAGAAGAATGTATGCGACAACTTATTGGGCACAATTCTAGACATTGACGAAAAAAGTAAGGATACGGACAAGGCGAGAATCGATCTACAACACATGGGGGTGTGCAAGGAGTTGCATTTGTACAAAGACGGTGATCATTGGATGAAACCACAAGCGTCTTATACACTATCTCTAGACGACGGTAAAAAGTTTTGTGATTTTTTAAAATTAGTAAGGTTTCCTGATGGATTTGCTTCAAATTTAAAGAAAAATGTGATCGAAGGGAAGAATAAGATTACTGGGCTAAAATCACATGATTGTCACATCATAATGCAGCAATTATTGCCAATAGGGATACGGCCATTCATGAAGAAAGAGATTGTTGATGCAATAACAGAATTAAGTAATTTTTTCGAGTTAATATGATCAAGGACATTGCGAAAAAGTGATTTAGAGAAAGCTAACCAAGATATTGTGCTTATTTTATGCAAGTTAGAAACAATTTTTCCTCCTGCCTTTTTTGACATAATGGTACATTTAGTTATACACTTGTCTGAAGAAGCCATTCGAGGAGGACCAGTTCACTTAAGATGGATGTATCCATTGGAACGTTTTCTTGGATCGTTAAAGAAATATGTCAAGAATCATGCACGTCCTGAGGGTTCGATTGCTGAGGCATGCATTGTGAACGAAGCTCTGACTTTTTGTTCAATGTATTTAACTGGAGTTAAAATAAGGTTTAACTGACTGGCCAGAAATTGGGAAGACGATGAAGATCGTACTGTTAAAAAGATTTTTGTATTCGAAACTCGATGTCGGCTGGTCATGCCCAAACGTGTACAAAACAAGCGGTCAATTATAGCACAATTAGGATGGTTGATCCCACGAGGAGGTGACAAATTAAACAAGAAACGATTAGCAAATAAAAAGCGTTAGGAGATAAAGAATAAAATAAAAATAAAAGAGAATGAAATTTTTGTTGAGAAGTTTAAGCGTAAGAAAAATGTATGAGAAAATTATATAATTAAAATCGGTAAGGCGTCAAGATTCTCCTATATGCTTGGTTCACCCGAATGGATTTTGATTTTTGAGATTACTCAATTGAAAGTTTCACATCCTAAACTTACAATCGGAAAATAAATCTTGGAAGAACATGTGAATTAAAATGTATTCGAGTGAGTAAAATTCTTACGTTTAGGACTAGAAAAAATTATCTTATGAGAAATCTAAAAGCGACAATATATCGTTGGCAATATTGCAGTAAAAGACTCTCATAAAACTATACCTACTAATATATAGTATCATGCAACAATCACATAAAAAGAGCTTGACTAGATTTATATAAAAGTTGACAATAAAATATATCAATATAAGAAATTAGAAAAAGATAGAAGAAAATTCATTACTCAAATATATAAACTTTGAAGAACAAATGAAGAACCAAAATCCACTCAAGATCATTTCACATTAGTGATGCAACTTCGGACGGCGGGCATGCCCAGTGCCCGAAAATTTTCGGGCACGGCGGGCAGGTGCCTCTTGCCACCTAACCACGGTATTTTTCGGGCACGGGCTCGGGCAGCCCGAAAATATTCATTCCCCCGACTGCCCGTCGCAGTAGAGATGTCGTCCCCCGCCGTTCACCGGATTTTTTTTGAATTTTCCGGCATTACCCGAAGTTGCCTGAATTTTTTTGCCCGTTGCCTGACTTTTTTTTACCGTTGCCCGAATTTTGCCCATTGCCCGAAAAATGCCTGAATTTTTTTTACTGTTAGCCCGAAACATGCCCGAATTTTGAACCAAACAGATCTTTTTTGCCCGAATTCGACCCGAACCCGACCAGAACCCGAATTTTGCCCAAACATTCGAACCCAACGGTCAGATTTTTTACCGTTGCCCGAACTACCCGAAAATTATACTAGCCGTTGGACCTGAATTTTTGGTAGAAAAAAATTTTTTTTCAACCCAAAAATTTTCCTATAAATACTCCCCTCCCCCTAACCATTTCCTCACCCAAAAACTCTCATTCTCTCTCAATTTCTCTTAATCTCTCTCAATCTCTCTCAAATCTCTCTTAATCTCGCTTAAATCTCTCACAATCTCTCTTAATCTCTCTCAAAGCGCTCTCAATCTCTCTTATTTTTTATAATGGTTTCTTCTGGTTATGGTGGTGATATTCCCATTGATGCCCAATTCAACAACGAAGAAGGGCAATTTCCTAATGTTTTTCGAACGCAGGAATCGTAAACTATGGAAAGAGTTGCTGATGGAACTGTAAATCCAACCCATGATGGACGTACTAGAGGTCGGGGACGTAATGGTGGTGGCACTAGTGGCCGTGGAGGAGAGGCAAGCGGTAGTGCTAGTGCAAGTGTTGCAAGTTCTAAGAAGAAATGCAAGCGCACCTCACTAGTTTGGGAGCACTTCAACACATTCGATGAGGTCGACAATAACGATAACATTAAATACATAGCTCAATGTAAATATTATGGTGAGAAATTACAAGGTAACACTATTCATGGCACTACACACTTAAGAAGACACTCTGAAAAGTGTCTTCAAAAGCAAGGAGGCGGAGCTGATCTCCGCCAAATGCAATTATCGTTTGACTGCCAAACTGGCGATCCAAGCACGTGAAAATACGATCCGCAAGTTGATCGTATGGAAATGACATGATTAATAGCTACATTAGGTCAACTGCTAAGTTTTACTGAACAAAGAAATTGGCAGCGTTATATTAAAATTATACATAATCCTAATGCCGAATTTTTTTCTAGAACTACTCTTAGGAAAGATGCATTAAAATGTAAACAAGAAAATGAAGCATTAGTCAACCTTCTACACTCTACTAGCGGTTGTGTTGCGTTAATGGCGGATATTTGGTCCGCCGTTGCCAACAAGGATTATGTAGTTGTAACCGGACATTATTATAAAGGTTTTGATTTGGATAATAGAATCTTAGGTTTCAAATGTGTTATAGGATCACATACTGCCAATTTAATATATAACACAATTTTATCTGTTATTAATGAATATACTTTAAGAGATAGAATAATGGCCATAACATTAGATAATGCAACTGCAAATACTAAAGCAATAGAACTTTTTGAAAATGATTTAAGTTTATTCGGTAATAATTATATATTTCACCAACGTTGTGCATGTCATATAATTAATTTAATAGTAAAGTCCGGTTTAAAATCAATGTCAGGTCATATTAAAAGAATTAGAGACAACATTGCTTGGATTCAAGGTAGTAATCAAAGAATACAAGATTGGTTTAGATTTCTACAAGCATGTAATCAAAATCCTAGAGCATTAGCCGTAGATATGCCCATAAGATGGAACTCCACTTACATAATGCTTGAACAATGGATGAAACTGATTGCCAAATTGCCGAACTCTTGTATAACTTTTTAGGTAGATTTCACGAAGTTACCTTAAAGCTTAGTAGAACTTATTACCCAACTTCACCATTAGCGTTAGGAGAACTTTTAAGAATGTCTATTTTATTTAGTGAATTTAGGACACACAAGGTTTTAGGAGTTCCTATCGCCTCTATAGAAAAGAAGTTTAAAAAATATTGGTCTAAATTACCCATGTTGTATGGTTTCGGTGTTATTTTTGACCCTAGATTAAAATTAGAAGGGTTAGAAAGTGGATTAGATAACTTAGGTGAATTTTTAGCTATCGACACTACTGACCAATTTCCTATTATAAAGGAAAAAATATATTCTCTATATATCTCTTATGAAAGTAGGTTTAGAAACATACCTCGTGTTGAACAATCGCAACAACGAGACGACAATCCGCATTCATTCTTCAATGTTTTCGGGTTGTCTAAGAAGAAGAAGAAGATGACAACAACTCAAGGTCAAGAAGAATCTGGGAGTGGATCTTCATCAAGAGGTGTCGACAGATTCAACGAGTTAATAGCGTACCTAAGTAAGGGCTTAGTTATAGACAGTAGTGAAATGTTTAATTTAATTGAGTGGTGGAGGGCACAAGCATTAACTTGGCCTATCCTAACACGACTACCAATAGATTTTTTTTTTATCCCGGTCTTCACTGTTGCAGCCGAACAATCATTCAGTACAACTGGCTGAATACTTGAAGAACGGAGAAACGCATTGCAGCAGGATATTGTTGAAGCTTTGGTGTGCATCAAGGATTGGAACCGTTCTGACCAACGCTTACACGATACAATCTCACCGGCAAACCAAGAATGTATATTATTTACTTTGTAATTTCTAATTGTATAGTGTTAGTGTAATCTTGTATAGACATTCTAAGTTCGTCAAATTTGTAATTCGTCACACAATGATTGCACTCTTTTTTCCTTACCAAATTTATCCCAATTGGATTTTTCTTGGTAAGGTTTTTAACGAAGCAATCATGAATTACAAATTTAAAAATCAATGAAGAAATAATTTTTTTTATATAGTTCATGTGTTCATTTTAAATTTCAAATTGTAATATACACATTATAATTATACAAATACAATATAAAAATATAATATAAAAAAAATTGAAAATTCGGGCAGCCAGTCGGGCATCGGGCCACCCGACCAGGCACGGGCAGGCACCTCTTGCCCGAAGCCCGTCCATGGCAATTTTTGGGTCGAGTAGCCCGAATTTTTGGGCAGTTCAGGTTTGGTACTCGGGCAAAAATTCAGACTTTTCGGTGGTCACGGGCGGCCCATCTAAAGTTTTAGCACTACTTCACATATAGGTTTCTCTCTAACCTCACCAATTAGAGAAAAAGGTGTCTAAACTTAGATCAAAAATCAACCACCTAATACACTAAAGAAAGCCCTATTTATAGAGTTTTGAAAATACGAAACAAAAATACAATCAGTAAGTAAAAGAAATCAGAAAACGTTTTCCAATTAAATTGAAATTTACAGGGCTTAATTTTGAGAATAAAGGTTGATTATGGTGGGAAGAAAAACCATCAAAACCGTTTGAGGCTGAAGAATCCTAAACGGGTGGGACAAGTGTCACGCGAAGAGGGGCTGAGAAGAGTAAGTGGCCGACATCTGGGTCCCATATGGACACGTGGCGTATGTAGATTCTCATACAGAGAAGTTACTGCACAGCTGGAGCCCACGCGGAGGAAAACCTGACGCACGCGTGGAAGAGAATCGCGCAGGGGGAAGGGTGGTGCGCGCCAAGTGCGCATGAGAGAGGGAGCATCTGGGTCCCACGGGACGCGTGGCAGGAGGTGGTTGGAGAGCTGTTGAAAGGCGGGACCCACACGGAAGAAGAAAGGAAACGTGCTTGAAGCGCGTGTGGAGGAGACTCGCCCGGGGGAAGGAACCGTGCGCGCCATGCGCGCATGCGCAAGGGAACGGTGGAGCCCACAGATCTGTGATGCACCAGAGAGTGACACGTGGCAATGCTGTGAGGCTCGGGCAGCTCGGTTCAGCTGCTGATGGGCTTCATTTTATTTTTCTTTTAGTTTTGGCCCAAATGTATGATTTACCTACAAAACAAATTAAATACTTTCACAAAATATTAATTCCACAAAAATATTTAATTAAAACTTAATTTATTTAGCAATTATGAACAATTTAAATGGATTTTCATGCACTTATCATCAGCCAATTAGGAAGATGACCCCTATCACTTTGGATTGGTACGTATTACAGAATTATCCAGAAATTCAGCAATTCATTGAGTAAGTACTACTTTCATTTTTGTTACTTAATTGTTCCTTGATTGTGTCGCATCCAATCGTGTCTCTTACTTGCATTCTCTGTTAAACAGTGACTATGAGAGGGAGATTGATGATGGCGGTCGAACCATACCATTGGATGAAATTCATGTTGGTAACCAAATCGAATTCGGATGCGGAAGCGTGGTGGAGGGCGGATCAAGTATAACAAAAATTTTCATAAAACTTTTGAGATACTCTATAGATTATATTAATTTATGCACGAATAAATTAATCACATTAATTTATATATCAAGAACTCAATTAGGAAAAATACCTGTAGGTCGACTCGGATGATAACTTAAGTTCTTTGACCACGAACGATCCTTGCTCCAAAGCCTTATGTTTAGAAAACCAAAGTCTTCCATGTCAATTCCTTGAATCTACGTAGACGTGTGTGTGGGCACACTCGAGACTAAAACAAGTTAGATCAAACACTCAAATTTTCTACAAACACCAACGCATGCGCGATGTGGAATTTTTTTTTGGGAGAAAAAATTTTTCCTTCTCTCTCTTTAGTGATTCTCGGCCAGCCACCAAAATCTAGGTTAAAAAATTGTCACGCGTAATTTTTCATCATATCTTATTTATAGAGTAGAAGTCCAACTTCTAGAAGGAATCAAATCTCTCTCTCCTATTTGAATTTTGAACAAAAATTCTCCTCTACCTTATCTCTATGTGGCCTGCCATGCTAGGGGTTTTAATCCCTGTGTGTGGCGCCAATCTCAGATAGGGAAGGAAGAGAAAATCATCCTTTATCCTGTAGTCCAATTTTAATT
>NW_010360880.1:388198-421099 GCF_000414095.1 Morus notabilis | reverse complement strand
GAAATTATAGACATTAATTACTTCTAAACTGTGAAGTGTCCATTTGATATAGTCATTGCATATAGATTAATCCTCCATAAATAATTCATAACTAGAGCCAGGTAGAATCCGTTAACCTCTCTAATTATATCTTCATCATTGAGTACCATTGATTCTCTAATGGATAGTAATTCATAAAACACATTCATTAACCAGAGCGCTCTTACTAATCCATGTACCAAATCAACACTCGAGAATTATTTATCTACTTCTTTCTTAAGAAGGAATGGATTCCATCTCGTATAATAACATTCTCGGCTACCTATTTCATCATGTCTCCAAAATACAAGGAATATGATTCAGGGTCTTGGAATCCGTACCAAGTAAATCAAAAGACATAAATCCATAAATAGGAGTTTGTTAAGAACTCAGGATTAAGATCGTTCTATATATGACCATCGGTAGACTCAATTAGAATTTCTATGCTTAATAGAAATTATTAGAAATTCATATTGTGTCTGTGTCCCTGTTCCACACAATCTCATTATGCGAAATACACTCATTCAATATCTCACCATATTAACAGTGCGGATAGCACCGTTCCATTCTAAATGGGAATGACATGTATTAATAATGTTTTAATTAAGGATTCTGAACTTTAATTAAATTCATTATGAATAACGTTTTTTGATTATTATCCTTAAACATTATCCTCTCGTATATAACACTTATATACAATGTTTAAGGTTACATACAGAATTTTTATTTGATATTCATAAAATATTCATAAATTTATGCACATAAAATGATGAATAAACTCTTTTATTAATTAAATAATAAATATCCTATTACATCTCATGCTTCCAGGGCACTATTCCCAACAATTCAATCGAAAGAGTTTCCAACATGGTTTAAGAATAAGGTATATTTATAATTAATTTGCATTGACATTGTTAAGTCATTAAAAAATTTATATTTACACAGAATTCATGTCTCTTTACAGATTTTCAATATTCGACAGCAGAATGGCCCAGAAGTGAATGATCAAATACTTTCACTTTCAAGTGGTTCAAGCTTTTCATGTTGAAGTTATCCTGGTTGTGTGGTGAACGGTGTCAAGTTTCTGATACGCAGTGGGGATATGAATCGAAGTACTCAAAATAGTGGTGTTTGTGTTCGCGGACCTGATAACCTAACGTATTATGGAGTTTTAGAGGATATTTATGAACTGTCCTACTTGAATGACAATTTTGTTGTGCTTTTTAAATGTTTGTGGTTTGATACTCGTCCAAGAAAGAAAATGATTCAACACTACAAAAATAGAATAAGTGTTTTTGTTAAAGACCCGTGGTACGAAAATGAACATTTCATACTTGCATCTCAAGCAGAGCAAGTTTTTTACGTAGACGATTTATTTAATGGTCCAAACTAGAAGGTTGTAGAACACTTTAGACATCGACATATTTGGGACATTTCAGAAACTGACATTGATGATGTGATGATAGTCCAGGATATGGAGTCTACAAATATTGAGTTAGTAATGGAACTACCAGAGATTGACTCATTTGTATTGAATCGACATGATGTATCGTCTAATGTTGTCACCTCCGATGTTGATGCAATTATGAAAGATAAGTCTCCAGTACTTGATGATTTTATTAATGACGAGGATGATGAAACTTTAGAGGAGTACGTTGAGGAGGAAGTCATCGAATCTGAAGACAATGATGACATACATGATGATGACGACAATCAACAATGTAGCAACGACGATGAGTAGAATTTATGTATAGTAATTATTATTTTTCTCATGACTTCGTTTTAATATTATGATCTTATGTGAATTTATAAATATTGTTATTAATATGAATTTGTTCACAAGCATTCATGGCTGGGCCAGTAGCGACTTGCGCTGGCTCTTCAAGGGGAGCGCAGCCTCCTCCCGGTCATCATAGACTCCCCGCATTTTGTGAGTCTCGTATGTTATTCTGACTTTTTTCCTGTTCAATTATATAATAAATAAATGTAGTAGTACATGTTGATTTGAAATGCTTACAGTACCTGAACCTCGACAACGTAAAGGTCGAGGTGGGGCGAATGGTTATGAAATCGTCCAAAAGGTCCTTCAAGACGGTAAAATCACTGTACAATTTGATGAGGCGGGAGGTACTTGGAAGGCGCTTGGTAAATGTGGTTCCTGGTTTGATAGTGCAGTTGGTATTCATACCAGGGACATATGTGAGCCCTTCCACGATGCTTGAAAAGACATTAACAACATAGACAAGAGGACAATTCAGGACCGGATGCTGGTATTTGTTTTTCTTAATAATTTGTAAAGTTTATACTAAAGTTAAACATAACAATGCGTTTTAACGATGTGAAATTGTTTTGCAAAGGCTGGTTTAACATCGACTACAACTATAACTACAAGGACTGGAAAAGTTTCCTGCACCACCACCTCAAACGCTATGGTAGAGACAAGTCTCCCAAGTAACATGAGAAATCCACTTCATTGGGATCGTTGTTACGATCCACTTCAAATGCTATGGTAGAGACAAGTCTCCCGAGTAACATGAGGAATCCACTTCATTGGGATCGTTGTTACGATGGTTCTCCGCCGATAAATTTCAAGTAATTATAGATTTGTTACAACTTGATGATTTTTTATACATAATTTGCTTAATTTTACTATTACTTATAATAGTTAATCATAAACAGAAAATATCATAGACAAATAAAACTAATCGTAGCAACCAAAAGTATCCAAGCTTACATGGTCGGATATCGTACTCTTAGCATCGTAAAAAGAGAGTTAGTAGTTATTTTTTCCACTTCATTAAAACGAAGTCATTATTCTAAAGTTATTTTTTAACTTCATTATCGTACTTATATGTTTGTGATGATTGTTTTGGGTGGCACATCTTGCAGCTATATTGTGCTGAAATCTTTTAAAGTTATTTTTTACAGGTTTTGATTTTTAGATCATATGAAAAATAAGCCGTTATGCTGCCAAAATTTAGTTATAATTTAAGAATTTTAATAAATGTAATTTATTTGACAGGCCAGTATGGAGACCCAAGAGCCGATGTCTGCCATAGACAATTGGGGGGACATGCATCGTCGCGGGGCCTCTTGGGTTAATCCCCAAGCGGAACATACTTTTGTAAGTATTTTTATTTTTCATATTAAATTTTTTTTTACTGAAATAGTGGTTTTAGGACACGTATAAACAATTATAATGTCTTATTATGTAGAACACCCTGGAGGATGAGAGACAAACGCAGAGGACACAGTCTACTTCAAGCTCGACTAGACCCGCCTTTGACAAGCATGGGGTTTTGGAGCAAGTTCTTGGCATGCGAAGAGGACATAAGATAGGAGTGGGTCCGACGCTCTCCCAAAAGCATTACTCCGGGGCTTCTTCTTCATCTGTTGGTTCATACTCGGACGCAACATCATCGGCTCAACCTGACCCACGTATGAGTCGTTATTTAGAAAAATTATACCGACAACAAGTTAAGATTTATGAGAATTAGGTGAAGGTATTAAAGTTGATGGCTAAATTGCAGCCCAACATCCAATTACCTATGATTGATTGTCCAGAACCAATTGACCTAGACGCTCCTCTGCCTCCTTCAGATGATGACGGTCCTGATGATGATTTAGATGCTGGCTATGCTGCAAACTTAGACGATTAGTTCCGTTATATGTACTTTTTTATTTTTCACTTTATTTAGACTTTTATATTTTTTTGAACATTATATATGCACTTCATGTAGTATTCATAATATATTTTATAAATTTATTTAGATTTACTGTTTTTAATATTAATTTATATTTCACTTTTAATGTATCTTAATAAATTCTATTCAGTATGTAACATAATAATGTTTAATTAAAAATATTAAAAATTAATTAATTGCCATTTTTTAAAAATTATAAAAAAAATTAATTTCATTTTTTTGCGACGACTTTTTTAGACTTGTCGTCGCAAAAAAAAATAAGATTATTTGTGACGACAATTTGAAATGTCGTCGCAAAAATGGATCATATCACGAGAAATTTGCGACAACGTATTAGCGACGATTGTCGTCGCAAATGACACAATGTCGTCGCAAATAATTTATTTGTGTCGAATCATTTGCAACGATGTGTCGTCGCAAAAAACTTTATTTGTGACGACATGCAGTTTTTTAGGATGACTTTTTGTCGTTGCAAAAACTCCTTTTTCTTGTAGTGATACGTCGGAAATTGCTTGACGAGATGTTTTGCATCAGTGAAGAGGAAGGAGCTGTTGGGAGAAAATTAAAAAAAAATCGTCAACGAAAATTGCAGAGACAAAATAGACAACAATTGAAGAGAAGTAAGAGGTTGTTGATGAATTAGAATGATATATTATGGGTCCCAAATCCTGGTCTTTGAGAGCTGTTGATCAAAAGCAATTGCAACTCTCCACTAGACCCTCGTAGCAGATAGGACGCATGCATTTATGAAACAAAAGCTATGAACGTAAAAATCACCCAGTGCAAAGATTGCCCGAAATTATTATTTGTTGCGCAATAGGATATAATTGCAATTTCATGCATTTCTTGCTTTAAAATCCATAACCACTAAGTAATAGGGACCCAAATCTGACTAATTGGAGCCTCCATTTAAATCAGTGATCACTATCTTTGAAGATATGTGGCCAAACAGAAACCTAAAAGCATCGTCAACAAGACAATACAATAAACATCCATAAAAATTAAAAATTAGAATGGAAAAAAAAAAGTGATGGAGGCTGGTTCAACAACTAGGTTCTAGGTGTTGATATGGGTACAGATTCATTTGCTAGAAATAATTTTTTTTAAGAGAACTATTATGGAATAAAGATATGTGAATATATGATGGACAAATTTTCAATCACTATGTTTCTATTAATGTTTAGTCATTAATCGCGTGATAAAAATCTAATTTTATTAATTAATATAAATTTTTTTATATCAATTATTTAATTTATTATAACCGTCGAATTAATTTCTCACAATTAAAATAATGTACTCACTAATAATTAAATATTAGAGTCACCGTCATACCTATAATATAATATAGATGCAGCATATTAAGTCTATAGAACATGTGGCATGACAAAGTAATTAATCTCAATAACTTCTTGATACTATTGTCTTACTATATACAGATATCCGACTTAAGATTCCTTTGCTAGAAATAAGAAGTTTTTTTTTTTTTTTTTTTTTTGAAAGAGAGAGATGCTAAGTTATATATACATATCTATGTATATATACTTGCAGAAGTGTAACAAAAATAGGAAAATATATAAAATCATTTTAAAATCCTTTAATTTAATAAGAATACTGAAAAATACGACATTTATAAACATGTTGATTCACTCACGAATACTAAGAAATAGGAATAAGCTCAATTTCATTGAGTCTGATTAATACTAAAAATTATTTTCTTAAAATTCTTTTGATTTGTCCCTTGAGATTTTTGTTGTTACAATTTTGTACATAATTTTGCTAAAAAGATCCTATTATTCATCAAGTTTTGACTTCTAAGTATACTTGTACCTCATTTTTTTAGAGAATGAGTGAAATAGCATATTTAATAGGGTGATTAGTAAATTATAGAATAATTTTTTAAAATATGTAATTTATAGCATAATTTAATATCTTAAACTTCCAACAATATTAAAAATTCAAAAATACCCCCTAACCATCTCTCCGCTTCTCCTTCTAGTTAGGTCCACTATGACCGGTGGCCGGAGGCCAGCACCGTTGCAGTAACTGGTGAGTGGCAACCGTTAAATACTAGATTTACCAGTGAATATCGTATTTAATCGTAAATATCATAGTTATTTAAAAATTCAATTGTCGGTGCTGGCAACCGGTAAATATTGTGTTTACTGCTAGATACCGTACTTACCAGTAAATATTATATTTATTCATGAATATCATATATTCTCTGAAAATTTTTACCGGTAAATATCATATTTACTCACAAATATCATATTTATCTAAAAATTCAGATTTAGGCTGCCCGCGACCGGTAAATACCGTATGTACTGGTAAATATCGTATTTACTCGTAAATACCATATTTATCTGAAAATTCAGCGACCAACTCCAGCAACCGTCAAATACTGTATTTACCGGTAAATATCATTTTTACTTAAAAATACCATATTTATCCAAGAATCATAAAATTCGGTGGCGGGTACTGACTATTGATAAATACCGTATTTATCAATAAATGTTACATTTACTCATAAATATCATCATAAATATCATATTTGTCTAAAAATCTAATCAGCGGCTATGACGACTGTTAATACTGTATTTACTAATAAATATCATACTTATTCATAAATATCGTATTTACTCAAAATTCCAATCGTCAGTGTCCGCGATATTTGTTCCGCTTTTGCTTCTCCCGCACATTGTTCACAAAAGTATCATAAAAATTTATTTTAATTTATGACATTTATGATAAACCCATTTGATTGAGAACATAAAATTGAATAATGTTAGACGAAACATATATTTGAACTGAAAATGAAAATTACAGAATTAGGAAAATTGAAAATTACAAAAACAGAATTACAATAAAAATTAAGACAACATAACTAGTAACGTGATGTATAGAGAAGTAAACAAAACAAAGAGATATAAAGAAATAGTATTAACCTAAAACAAATCATTAAGAAATATTGATTTCAGGAACGCAACTCATGGTAAGCTACTAAAAACTGATTGAACATAAATCCACTCAAACCAACTCCGTCAAGCTTCCTTCCAAGATAGCACTGAAACTGCTCATTCCATCTCTGTTGAGTGCCAAACCAACTTTGACCCCACCGATATCGTCCCTACTCTCAGCAAAACAAATTGCAAACGAATCATCAACATGAACCGATTCGCTCTTTTTCGGCTTTCCCCAACCGGAATCTGCCTCGTAAACACCCAATTTCGTCGAGCCCGCGACGGTGAAGTGACGCCACCTTTCCACTACTTCTTTCCATTTTGCCATCCACTTCTCAGCCTCTTTCAGAGCTTCATTTTTCAATCCCGCAACTTCCTTCCCAATTGCCTTCACAGCCGCGACGATTCCGTTTTCCCCCAATAGCTCGTTCCGCTTTACTTGTGCATAACACAATGCCAAGCAATTTCCGAAGTAAGTCGTTGGTAGTCGAAATTGGAGTCGACTTTGACAATCCGCTACGAAGATGAAGTAGTGAGGCTCATCATCATCATCATCGTCATCATCATCATCAACATCCGTGGAATTGCTCTCTCGGATTTCTTCTGATTTGACCAAGCAAACCAACATCAACGCGCAAATGACAACAAACGACGATATGTAAAACGGTGTGGAGTTCTGCTTGTCGTCGCATAATTGATCTTTGACCCAATGCTTTAACCTCTCAATCTGAGCTTGGCTCAGAACAAACGTGGACCGAACGTTATCAGTGAGACCATCATCTGGTGGGACTGGGTCCTCGCCAATATCCCACGTCGACGACAAGCTCCACCACGTGTTCAACAGCACGAGCTCAACACCACCATCTGCAGGGTCCTTGATCGCTGCCCTATCATGAGACGGAAGCCCTAACTCGCGGTCAAGCCGGATCAAATCTCCTCCGGTCTTACAAACCAACGTCCATGATTTCATGAAGTGGTGAAACGCCCTCCCGTCGGCCGCCACGTGGTTGAACCGGACGCCGATGCAGATGCCGGAGTTGGGAAAGACGGTGACTTGCAACGCCAGAAGAGGGCCCACACGTGTACCGTCGCCCTCCACACGTGTTGGCGCCAACTTGGGGACGAACGGGTGCAGAGCTCGGACGGGCCGGGGGTGGTTGGCCGAGAGAAAGTTGAAGTCGGCGGCGGACTCGGCGACAGTGAGGGAAACGGAGTCGTCGTCGGTGAAGAGGATGAAAGGCTTCGCCGGCGGTGGAGGGCATATGAGGTTAGCGGCAAAGGGAAAGAAGTGTCGGAGAGTTAGGGAGAGAGTGTTTGAACGTGGGAAGGAGAGTTTCTAAGAAATGGAGGGTTGAGAAAGGGAATTCGTAGAAGTAAAGGCGTTGCATATGGCGGCAAAGATGCCATGGCAGGTCGAAGAAAGTAAGAGGAAGAGAGGATTTGGAGACCGAGCCTGGCGGTGGAGACCTTGCTTTGCTCCATCACCTTCACTTCGTTATTCGGAATAGCCATTGATGATGATCTGGATTCGAGGATCAGAGATATTCAATGATTAATTAGTTAATACAACGACAACAATGTCCTGCCCATCCAATTGATTAACGCCCACAAGTGTTGTTAATAAGAGATCAATTATAACACAGAAATGTAATCGTATCTACATAGATAATAAAACAGATAAGAAAGATTAGCATGATAAGATGTTAGAGGAAAATAAATTAATAAAATTAAGTAACAAGAAAGAGTATTATTGTAATTTTGTTGTAAATAAAGTAAAGAAAATAGAGGAAATTTGTGCAAAGAAAATTCAATAGTTAAAACGGTAAAGTCTCGAGAATTTTTTATATTTTGTTCACTAATTTAGGTTTTGATTCACAAAATAAAAATATCGAATAAATTAAATCCTTATGTTGATTCAGAAATTATTATTACAAGTTATCCAAAATCGATAATATATCAATTTGATAATATTACAGTAAAAGACGACTCACAAAATAATTCAAATAACAAAATAGTGCATGACAAAATTATATAAGAAAAGCATGACTAAACTTATATAAAAGTTGACATATAATATTTTAAAAAATAAATAAATAATAGATGAGATTTAATTCATTTAAATATTAAATATTACAACACAAAGAATCAAAACCCAAATTGGGTCACTAACTAAAGTTTATCTCTAACCTCATTAAAAGAACTCTAGTCTAACTTACAATATATTCACACAAATCTTAGAGAGAAAATATAAAAGTGACAATAAGACGATAGAAAATTAAATGAAAAACTCCACTCTCAATTACTACTGAGTCCCTCTATTTATAGTGGTCATGAGCTACCAAGTAATTAAGGAAACAAATCTAAAAAAAATGGGAAAATTAGAAAGAAATAGAAATAAAATAAAATTACAATAAATTTGGAAAAATCAATTATTTGATTTTGAAGAGATATCTGGCTGATTGAACTCTGACTAGGAGGAAATCGGAGAAAGGGGGAGAGCTAAACACAACTTGTACCTGATTTTCCACATGGCCTGCGCTGATTGCGTGCAAGGAGCTGGGGCTCCCAAGTGTCACTCACGGAGTGGACAACCTGAGCTACCTGGTGGAGTAGTGGCCGACAGGTGGGGAAGGCTGGAGCTGACGGACGCGCAAGAGACCGCATGGAGCAGAAACGCGCGCAGATGATCACGCGGTGCTGGTGACGCGCTGATGAGCGCCTGGCTGAGGCGCTGTGCTGCTGGGACCCGTGCCGACGCGGCTTGCACGGATTAGCTTGGCTTGGCTGACCTCGTTCGGCGGCTTGGCTTATGCAGCTCAGATGGCTGATTTGGAGTTTAAAGTGTGGCTTTTCTCAATGCATGGCTCCAGTGGTGAAACTTCACACGGCGGGCATGTCCGATACCCAAAAATTTTTTAGTACGGCGGGCATGTGTCATTTACCGTCCGTCTTAATATTTTGGTCTAGCACGGGCTCGGCCAGCCTGAAAAAAATTCATTCCGGCTGGCCGTCGCTGGTGGAGAAGTTGACCTCGTCGCCCGCCGTATTTTTTTTAAAATTTTTTCGCGTAACCCGAATTTGCCCAAATTTTTTTGACCGTTAGCCTGAATTTTACCCGTTGTCCGAATTTTTTTGACCGTTAGCCCAAATTTCTACCCGAATTTGAACCCAGCGGATCTTTTTTGCCCGACCCGACCGCCGCCCGAATTTTGCCTAAAATTTCAAACCCCAATGACTATTTTTTTTACTATTGCCCGAATTTCACTTAGCCGTTGGAACCGAATTTTTTGGGGAAAAAATTGTTTTTTCAAGCCAAAAAATTTCCTACAAATAGCCCCCCCCCCCCCCCCCCCCAAACCATTTTCTGCACCCAAAAACTCTCATTCTCTCTCAATTTCTCTCAATCTCTCTCAAATTTCTCTCAAATCTCTATTAATCTCGCTTAAATCTCTATCGATCTCTCTTAATTTGTCTCAAAGCACTCTCAACTAGAGGTTGGGGATGTAATGGTGGTGGCACTGGTGGGCGTGAAGGAGAGGCAAACGGTAGTACTAGTGCAAGTGTTGCAAGTTCTAAGAAGAAATGCAAGCACACCTCAACAATTTGGGAGCACTTCAACACATTCGAGGAGGTCGACAATAACAGTAACATTAAATATATAGCTCAATGCAAATATTGTGGTGATAAATTACAAGGTAATACTATTCACGACACTACACACTTGAGAAGACACTCTGAAAAGTGTCTTCAAAAGCAAGGAGGCAGAGCCGATCTCCACCAAACACAATTATCGTTTGACTGCCAAACCGGCTGTCTAAGCACGTGAAAATACGATCCGCAAGTTGATCGCATGAAAAGGGCACGATTAGTAGCCACATTAGATCAACCACTTAGTTTTACTGAACAAAGGAATTGACAGCGTTATATTAAAATTGTACATAATCCTAATGCACAATTTTTTTCTAGAACTACTCTTAGGAAAGATGCATTAAAATTATATAAATAAGAAAATGAAGCATTAATCAACCATTTACACTCTACTAGTGGTTGCGTTGCGTTAACAGTGGATATTTGGTCCGCCATTACCAACAAAGATTATTTAGCTGTAACCGGACATTATTATAAAAGTTTTCATTTGGATAAGAGAATCTAAGGTTTTAAATGTGTTATAGGATTACATACTGCCAATTTAATATATAACACAATTTTATCTGTCATTAATAAATATAGTTTAAGAGATAGAATAATGGTCATAACACAATGCAAATATTGTGGTGATAAATTACAAGGTAATACTATTCACGACACTATACACTTGAGAAGACACTCTGAAAAGTGTCTTCAAAAGCAAGGAGGCGGAGCCGATCTCTGCCAAACACAATTATCATTTGACTGCCAAACTGGCGGTCTAAGCATGTGGAAATACGATCCGCAAGTTGATCGTATGAAAATGGCACGATTAGTAGCCACATTAGATCAACCACTTAGTTGTACTGCACAAAGGAATTGACAGCGTTATATTAAAATTGTACATAATCCTAATGCACAATTTTTTTCTAGAACTACTCTTAGGAAAGATGCATTAAAATTATATAAACAAGAAAATGAAGCATTAATCAACCATTTACACTCTACTAGTGGTTGCATTACGTTAACAGTGGATATTTGGTCCGCCATTACCAACAAAGATTATTTAGCTGTAACCGGACATTATTATAAAGGTTTTCATTTGGATAAGAGAATCTTAGGTTTTAAATGTGTTATAGGATTACATACTGCCAATTTAGTATATAACACAATTTTATCTGTCATTAATAAATATAGTTTAAGAGATAGAATAATGGTCATAACATTAGATAATGCAACTGCAAATACTAAAGCAATATAACTTTTTGAAAATGATTTAAGTTTATTCGGTAATAATGATATATTTCACCAACGTTGTGCATGTCATATAATTAATTTAATAGTAAAATCCGATTTAAAATTAATGTCAGGTCATATTAAAAGAATTAGATATAACATTGCTTAGATTCAAGGTAGTAATCAAAGAATACAAGATTGGTTTAGATTTCTACAAGCATGTAATCAAAATCCTAGAGCATTAGCCTTAGATATGCCCATAGGATGGAACTCCACTTATATAATGCTTGAACAATGCATCCCCTATAAAGATGCTATAACAAATTAAGTTAGTACAAAATTAGGACCATGATTTATAGATGAAACTGATTGGCAAATTGCCGAACTCTTGTTTAACTTTTTAGGTAGATTTCACGAAGTTACCTTAAAGCTTAGAGGAACTTATTACCCAACGTCACCATTAGCGTTAGGAGAACTTCTAAGAATGTCTATTTTATTTAGTGAATTTAGGATACATGAGGTTTTAGAAGTTCCTATCGCCTCTATGAAAAAGAAGTTTAAAAAATATGGGTCTAAATTACCCATGTTGTATGATTTCGGTGTTATCTTTTACCCTAGATTAAAATTAGATGGTTTAGAAAGTGGATTAGATAACTTATGTGACTTTTTAGCTATCAACACTACTAACCAATTTCCAATTATAAAGGAAAAAATATTTTCTTTCTACAGCTCTTATGAAAGTAGGTTTAGAAACACACCTCGTGTTTGATAAAATTTTGGACATTTTCGGTGGGGCAACGGGCAGCCCGACCGGGCATGGGCAGCCAAAGGCTAACCGATGCCCGTCTAAGGTGATTTTCGGGTCGGGTTGGCCAGCCCAAAAATTTGGACAGTTCTGGCTCGGTAATCGGGTAAAAATTCAGATTTTTTAGTTGTCGCGGGCGGCCCGTCTAAAGTTTCAGCACTACCTGGCTTCTTACACTGCTTTTTCCGAACAGAAATGTTTAATTAAAGCTTAAATAATTCAGTACTTTATTCGATAATTACCAGTAATTAAAGTGTATTTTTATGCACTTATCACCCATGATATCCCATGATGGTGGATGGCTACTCCATTGACAAATGGAAAGTATAATACAATAAGCCCCATTCATTTCACTGATTCAAGTTTAGAATCTTAGTTTTACTACAGTAAAAAATTCTCAGAAACAGTCACATCTAACTTTTTTGCTACAGGAAAAAGCTCTCACATAAAATTACATCTCAACTCGAATTAAAAACTCGAATCAGCGAACTAAACGGGCCAATAATCTATAAGAAACAATTCTAAATGATCAGATTATATTAAAAGTAGTACATATTATAATCATGATAAAGGAGGCTTAATAGTAATAATTAGTGTTGAAACTTCGGGCGGCGGGCATGCCCGAAACCCGAAAATTTTTGGGCACGGCAGGTAGGCACCATTCGCCGCCCGTCCGACCATTTTATCCGGGCTTGGGCAGCTTGAGAAAAAACCATTCCCGGCAGGCCGCCACCGGTGGAGAAGTCGAGACCGCCGTCCGCCGGATTTTTTTTTAACTTTCCCCCGTAACCTGATTTTGCCCGAATTTTTTTGACCGTTAGCCCGATTTTGCCCGAATTTTGAACACAACGGCTCTTTTTACCCGATCTGACCACCGCCCGACCCCAACAGCTCTTTTTCTTACCGTTGCGCGATTTGCCCATCCCGACCCGACAGCCCGAGTGTGTGTTACCATTGGAACTGAAAATTTGAGGGAAAAAAAAATTTTTCAAGCCAAAAAATTTCCTAAAAATACCCCCCTCCCCCAACTATTTTCCTCACCTAAAAACTCTCATCCTCTCTTAATTTCTCTCTATCTCTCACAAATCTCGCTTAATCTTGCTTAAATATCACTTGATCTCTCTTAATCTCTCTCAAAGCGCTCTCAATCTCCCTTATTTTTCATAATGGCTTCTTTTGGTTATGGTGGTGATATTCCCATTGATGCCCAATTCAACATCGAAGAACGGCAATTTTCTAATGTTTTTCAAACGCAGGAATCGTAAACTACAGAAAGAGTTGCTGAGAAAACTGCAAATCCGAGCCCTGTTGAATGTACTAGAGGTTGTGGACGTAATGGTGGTGGGTGTGGAAGAGAGGCAAGCGGAAGTGCTAGTGCAAGTGTTGCAAGTTCTAAGAAGAAATGCAAGCGCACCTCAACAGTTTGGAAGCACTTCCACACATTCGAGGAGGTCAACAATAACGGTAACATTAAATACATAGCTCAATGCAAATATTATGGTGATAAATTACAAAGTAACACTATTCACGGCACTACACACTTAAGAAGACACTCTGAAAAGTGTCTTCAAAAGCAAGGAGGCGGACCCAATCTCTGCCAAATACAATTATCGTTTGACTGCCAAACCAGTGGTCTAACCACTTAATAAATACGATCCGCAAGTCGATCGTATGGAAATGACACGATTAGTAGCCACATTAGATCAACCACTTAGTTTTACCGAACAAAGGATTTGGCAGCCCTAATGCATAATTTTTTTCAAGAACTACTCTTTGGAAAGATGCATTAAAATTATATAAACAAGAAAAGGAAACATTAATCAACCTTTTACACTCTACTAGTGGTTGCGTTGCGTTAACGGTGGATATTTAGTCCGCCGTTGCCAACAGGATATTGTTAAAACTTTAGTGCGCATCAAGGATTGGGATCGTTCCGACTAACGCTTACATGATACAATTTCACCGACAAGCCAAGAATAAATCGATCAATTTAATAGATTACCTTTTAATTTTCAAGACTATCATTTTGCTTCAAATTAAATTCTATTATTGTAATTTATAAATATTTATTTACTGTGTACAGTGTTATTATAATCATGTATAGACTTTGTAAGTTCGTCAAATTTGTAATTCGTCCTACAATAATTGTATTTTTTTTCCTTACCAAGTTTTTATCCCAATTGGATTTTTCTTGGTAAGGTTTTTAACGAGACAATCATGAATTACAAATTTAAAAATTAATAAATAAATAATTTTTTTATATAGTTCGTGTGTTCATTTCAAATTTCAAATTGTAATATATATATATATATAATATATAAATATATGAAAAATATTTAAAAAAATTCGGGCAACTCGGTCGGGCTCGAACAGCCCGACCAAGCACGGGCAGCCAAACGCTGCCCAAACCCCGTCTAAGTAGTTATTCGGGTCGGGTCGGGCAGCCCAAAAATTCAGACACGGGCGGGCTCAATCATCGGGTAAAAATTTGAAATTTTCAGTGGTCACGGGCGGCCCTTCCAAAATTTCAGCACTAGTAATATTAATAATAGTGGAGGCCTAATAGTAATAATAATAAATTTAGTAATAATAATAGTGGAGGCCTAATAATAATAATAATAATAAATTATTTTTATTTTTATTATTATTGGCCTAATAGTATAATAATAGTGGGCCTAATATTAATAATAATAGTGGAGGCCTAATAATAATAACAATAAATTTAGTAATAATAATAGTGGAGGCCTGATAATAATAATAATAAATTATTATTTTTATTTTTATTATTATAGGCTTTTTTTACGGCCACACCTATTTTTTTGGTGGAACTTTTTTCCACAAGTCACTCCATAGAGTAAAGTGAGGTCTTACGGAACCGGTAATAACCGGGTTCTTTTTTCTTTTTTTTTATCGGGGAATTACGGAAATTGAGGAAGCTTAACAGTGACAGTTCAATAATTTTGCTACAATCTTATATTTATTTTGAAGGAAAAGTGTACATGGGGATAGCGTAATCTCCACCTGGATGCTAAGCTTGAGATAAAGTTGTAGTTATTGTTTGGATGACTAATAAGTATTTGATATTTTCGTCGTCGTTTTAATTTGTACCATTTGCTAATGGTCACTGGACTTTATATGCTAATTCACCCCAAAAAAAATATACTTTAAATGCTAATGGGAACTTTTGTTGCGAAAATATGTACGAGAGCGTACGAGGTTTGGCGGCAAAGGGGAAGAAGAAGTATGGAAAAGTGAGGGAGAGAGTTTCAAAGAAGTGGTGGGTTGAGTGAGGAAATTCGTAGAAGCAGAGGAATTGCAAATGGCGTTGCATGTGAGGCCAAAGAAGCCAATGCACATCAAAGAAAGTGAGAGGTGGAGATGTTGTGGGGACTGAGCCACGTGGTATAGAGACCTTGCATTGCTTGAGAACGTTCACTTCTAGTTTATTCCGCAAAGCCATTAACGATGCAGGTCTGGATGTGAAGAGAGAATTTCCAGTTGATTAATGCAAATGGAGAAAGATGTTCTTTTTAGTCTTTTATATTATTACTCAATAATATATATATATCCCTTTGGCCTTAGATCGAGTGACTTCGATATCATCTTCTGTATGTTAGAGAGAGAGACTCTTGGTTTTGTGGTGAGAGAGAAATCTAGAGCATTTGGGAACGAGAGAATCTAGGGAAACTAGAGTTTGTTCTCTACTGGGTATTCTTCTTGTTTGGAATTGGCTTATTTCTTCTCTGAGTGTGGGTTATCTCTGTAATCAGAAAATCTCTGTAATTGTGAGGATTGAGGGTGTAATCACTTTCTTTGATTAGTGGAAAGAGCTTACCTACGGACGAGCTCAACGGGGACGTAAGGAGAGATCCCGAACCTCAGTGAAACAAACATATGTGCATTTAATTTCTGTTGTGTTCATTGATTTCGTGGGTCTGTGTTGGAATCGTTCCAACAGTAGTATCAGAGCCAGGGTTTTTTCGTCGGCAACTCAAGAATATTGAAAACTCAATTGGAATCTTGATTCATCTTGATCAAGATCTTGACGAAATCAACGAACATGGGCGCCACAAAATTTGAATTGGAAAAGTTTGACGACTCTGGGGACTTTGGGTTATGGCGTAAGAAACTAAGGGCTATCTTAGTTCAACAAAAGGTGGCCAAGGCTCTCGGAGACATGAAGGATGTTCAAGGCACTGATGTTGAAAAGACCGACATGCAAGAAATTGCATATTCGACGATTATTCTCTATCTCTCGGACAACTTACTTCGGCAAGTCAGTGAAGAAGATACGGCTGCGAAGGTATGGCTTAAACTTGAGCAGTTGTGTATGACTAGGTCTCTGACAAATAAGATTTATCTCAAAGAGAGACTCTTCAGTTTTAGAATGGATCCAAATAAGGACCTAGAGAAGAATCTTGATGAATTCAACAAGATAGTACTCGACTTGGATATCGGTGAGAAAATTGAAGAGGAAAATCAAGCTGTGATATTGCTCATATCTCTTCTAAAATCTTTTAAGGAAGTAAAGAATGCAATAAAGTATGGCATGGATAGTTTGACGTTGAATGATGTGTTGTCGGCTTTGAGATCAAGAGAGTTAGAGATAAAGCATGAATTGTCGGCCAGAGGTGATGAAGGCCTATTCTCTAGAGGAAGGCCACATAAAAGAGATTAGAAAAAGTCAAAGAACATGCCTAACTCTATATCTAAGTCAAAATCTGGTCAAAGAAAGTGTTTCTTCTGCAATACATCCGAAGATTATGTAAAGAATGGAAAAAGAAATGTGCAAAACAGTCTACTGAAGGGGCTAATGCGGCTTTGGCATATCAAGAAGATGGGTATGAAATGAAAGTTCAGAGATGCTTGCAGTAGGTGTGAGTCAGAATGAGGAAGAATGGATCCTAGATTCGGGCTGCACATACCATATATGCCCCAAAAGAGAGTGGTTCTCCTCTTATGAGAAATTAAATGGAGGAAAAGTGTTAAAAGGAAACAATTATGCTTGTTTCGTTGCTGGCATAGGTTCGGTGACTTTGAAGCTTAGGAATAGAACCACTTATGTACTTCAAGATGTGGGGCACATCCCTGAACTTAGAATTACAAGGCAGAAGGTGGAGTCCTGAAGGTGCTTAGAGGTTCAATGGCGGTTTTAAAGGGAGGTAAGAATCAGTGCTTGTATGTCTTGGAAGGACATACAGTTACTGGTACTGCAGCCTCGGTTAAAGATAAAAATTAAACAGTGTTATGGCATCAAAGACTCGGCCATGTGAGTGAAAAAGGTTTACAAGAATTAAGTAAACATGGATTGTTAAGTAAAGGTCAAATTGGGCATCTGGAGTTCTGTGAACAATGCGTGCTTGGAAAGCAACATAGACTAAAGTTTGTTGCCTCATCCTATAGAGCCAAAGAGCCTCTTGACTATGTACACGCTGATCTGTGGGGACCAGAAAGGACAGCCACTTTTGCTGGTTACAGGAACTTTCTATCCATTGTAGATGATCACTCTTGGAAAGTGTGGGTGCACTTGTTAAAAACTAAAGATGAGTGTTTTAAAAATTTTAAACAATGGAAGGTATTAGTAGAAAATCTCACTAACAAGAAGGTAAAGGCATTAAAAACTGATAATGGAATGGAATTTTTGTTGGGAATAGTGTCCTAGAAGCATGAGATGTAATATGATATTTATTATTTATTTAATAAAAGAGTTTATTCATTATTTTATGTGCATATATTTATGAATATTTTATGAATATCAATGAAAATTCCATGGTTATTTATGTAACCTTAAACATTGTATATAAGTGTTATATACGAGAGGATAATGTTTAAGGATAATAATCAAAAAGCAATGTTCATAATGAATTTAATTAAAGTTCGGAATCTTTAATTAAAACATTATTAATACATGTCATTCCCATTAAGAATGGAACGGTGTTATCCGCACTGTTAATATGGTGAGATATTGAATGAGTGTTTTTCGCATAATGAGATTATGTGGAACAAGGACACAGACACAATATGAATTTCTAATAATTCCGTTAAGTATAGAAATTCTAATTGAGTCTACCAATGGTCATATATAGGATGATCTTAATCCTGAGTTCTTAATAGACTCCTATTTATGGATTTGTGTCTTTTGATTTACTCGGTACGGATTTTGAGATCCTGAATCCTATTCCTTGTATTTTGGAGACATGATGAAGTAGGTAGCCGGGAATGTTATTACACGAGATGGAATCCATTCCTTCTTAAGAAAGAAGTAGATAAATAATTCTCTTGAGGGTTGATTCAGTACTTGGACCAGTAGGAGCTCCGATTCATGAATGTGTTTTATGAATCACTGTCCATTAGAGAATCAATGGTACTCAAGGATAAAGAAGTAATTAGAGAGGTTAACAGATTTTACCTTGCTCTAATTATGAATTATTTATGGAGGATTGATCTATATGCAATGACTATATCAAATGGACACTTCACAGTTTAGAAGTAATTTATATCTATAATTTCGAGAGTGTAATTCCAAGTTTATAGTGGAGTAACTATTGGAATTAATAGAATTAATTAATTAATTAAAGTGTTTAATTGATTATTAATTTTATTAGAGCTCGGGATTATAGGTCCATTAGTCCCCGCGTCGTCCTAGTAATTCTGCCAGACACAGAGGGCAAAACGGGAATTTTAGAATTACGGAATTCTAAAATTAAATACTCGAAAATAATTAATTGAGAATTAATTATTATTTAAATAATGTGATTATTTAAATTTGAATTTGAACACATCTAGATTTATCCATTTAAACTTATTTGATAAGGTGTTCAATTTAGAATTCAAATTAATTTAAGTTTGACTTAAATTTGAATTTGAATTTGAAATAAAATTGGACTACAGGATAAAGGATGATTTTCTCTTCCTTCCTTATCCAGTATTGGCGCCACACACAGGGATGGGAATCCCTAGCATGGCCGGCCACAAGGGATAAGGGATAGAGGAGAATTTTGGTTCGAAATTCAAATTGGAGATAGAGATTGGATTCCTTCTAGAAGTTTGACTTCTACTCTATAAATACTATTTTTTAGACAATTTTCGGAATGGTTTTTTGCCCTAATTTTAGAGGTAGCCGAAATTTCTCTATAGAAATTTTGGAAACAATTTTTCAGCCCTAAGAGTTAAGGTTGGCCGAAATTCTCAAGAGAGAAAGGAAGGAAAAATTTTTCTCCAAAAATTCCACATCGTGCATGTGATGGTGTTTGTGAAAATTTGAGTGTTTATTGTAACCCGTTTTGTCTCATATGTGCCCACACACACGTCTTCATGGATTCTAGGAATTGATGTGGAAGGCATTGGTTTTCTAAACATAAAGATTGGAGCAAGGACTGTTCGTGGTCAAAGAACTCAAGTTATCATCCGAGTCGACTTCCAGGTATTTTTCCTGATTGAGTTCTTGATCTTTATAAGTTAATGAGATTAATTTATTCGTGCATAAATTAATATAATCTATAGAGTATCTCAAAAGTTTTATGAACATTTTTGTTATACACGATCCGCCTCTTCCCCGCACCACCGCGCTTCCGCAGCCGGATTCGATTCGGCAACCAACAATTTTGTCATGAGGTTTTCACTAAGTACTGTCAAGATAAAGGCATTCTAAGACATAGAACGGTAAAGAAAACCCCCCAACAAAATGGGATAGCATAAAGAATGAATAGAACACTAATGGAAAGGGTCCGATGTATGCTCTTCAGTTCTGGTCTTAATAAACACTTTTGGGGGGAGGCTGTCACTACAGCTTGCTCTTAATTAATAGGTGTCCTTGTAAGCCTATTGGCTTAAAGACAACAGAGGAATGCTGGACTGGCAAACCTCTAGATCTGTCAAATTTGAGAGTTTGGATGTGCAGCTTATGCACATCAGAGAGAAGGCAAATTAGACCCTAGGTCTCTTAAGTGTATTTTTTTGGGCTATCCAGAGGGTGCTAAATGGTATAGACTGTGTCTTAGAAATGGTTAACAATATAAAGTGATTATTAGTAGGGATGTTGTCTTTAATGAATTTGATATGCCTTTCTTAAAATTAGAAAAAGATATTGCTTTCAGTTCTAATGGTGCAGGTAATAAAGAAAGGCAAACTCATGAATTACAGTTTGAGGTGGAAGAACCATACGAACAACCTGTTGCTCCACCGCAAAGTCAAGTTCCAACTCAAGATCAACCATCTTCCCAAGATGATCACGCTGAAAAAACTGAAGTTCAGGCACAAGAGGAACATCCGGTACATGATCAGGACCTAGGACAATATCAATTAACCAGAGATGAGGAGGATCATAAAGCCACCTATGAGATATGAAGGGGGTAACTTGATAGCTTTTACTTCAATACTGCAGAAGATTTTGAAGACTAAGAGCCTCAATGCTTCCTTGAAGCAATTTCTAGCCCCAATGCTAAAAATTGGAAGAAAGCAATGGAGGAAGAAATGTAAACATTGGAAAAGAATAAAACATGGATCTTAGTCCCTAGACCTAAGAAGCAAAAGCCAGTGGATTGTACGTGGATCTTTAAGATCAATGAGGGAACTACACCTAAAGAACCTAAAAGGTTCAAAGCAAGACTGGTTGCTAAGGATTTTACACAAGTAGAAGGAGTTGATTACATAGAAATATTCTCCCCTGTTGTCAAGTATAAAACAATTAGAACCATTCTTGCAATAGTAGCACATGAGGATTGGGAATTAGAACAGATGGACGTTATGACTGCCTTTCTCCATTGAGACTTGAAGGAAACTTTTACATGAATCAGCCATCTGGTTTTAAAGAGAAAGGCAAGGAAAATCATGTATGCTTACTGAAAAAATCCCTATATGGTCTCAAACAGTCTCCACGCCAATGGTATAAAAGGTTTGATCACTATGTTACTCAAATTAATTTTATTAGAAGCCATTATGATTCTTGTCTATATTATAAAGATTTGAGTACTAAATCTGTTGTATACCTTTTATTGTATGTTAATGATATGCTCATTACTAGTCCTAATATGAGTATCATTAACAATGTTAAGAATCTATTAGGATCTGAATTTGACATGAAGGACCTAGGGGATGCAAAGAGAATTTTGAGCATAGACATAAAAAGAGATAGAAAACAGAAAAGGTTATGTTTATCTCAGGAAGAATATCTAAAGAAGGTTGTTAGGAAGTTTTCTATGGATCATTCTAAGAGTGTCAAGGTGCCACTTATATGTCATTTTCAACTCTCTGTTTATCAGTCACCTTCTACTGAAGAAGAGAAAATTAAAATGACTAAAGTTTCTTATGCTAGTGTTGTAGATTCATTAATGTATTCTATGATATGCACTAGACCTGATTTAGCATATGTTGTTAGTGTTTTAAGTAAATATATGGCTAATACAGGTCTTGATCATTGGTTAGCCATGTAAATTCTACTATTAACTATGGTTTAATTTACAAGTACATATCTAATCACTTGGTCTTGGAAGGTTTTGTGGACTTTGATTTTGCAGGTGCTAGGGATAGAAGGCGATCAACCTCAACTTATATAATGACACTTAATGGAAATTGTATAAGCTGGAAATCACAACTTCAGCCAGTTGTTTCCTTGTCAAGCACAGAGGCTGAGTACATTGCAGGTACTGAGGGCTTCAAAGAAGCAATCTAGATTCAAGGACTACTGAGAGAATTGAAAGTCTTAAAGGGGTCTACGACCATTTATTCTAACAGTCAATCAGCTATCTATGTCTGTAAAAACCTAGTTTATCACGAGAAGACCAAACATGTAAGACACCACTTCATTAGAGAAACGGTGGAAGAAGGCATAATCAGGCTTGAGAAGATTGACACTAAAGACAATCCTTCTAATATGGATACTAAAGTGATTAATGCTGGCAAGTTCCAGAAATGTCTGGACTTGTTAAGCATTGGAAAGACTTGACTGTCAAGTCTGAGCAAGGACATCCACAGGAAAGCCTCTAATATTTTCAAGGTCGTTTATTGAGATTAAGGTGGAATTTTGTAAGAGTAATCTCAGAAAACGACACTCACAAAGAAAGCGTTTTACATCCCTCAGAAGTGTGTCATTTATTGAAGAAAAGAGTATGATACCGCCTTAAGTAAATTAGGCCTGCCAAAGTTTGACACGTGTAATGTAAGCTTTTAAAAATATTAATTGATATATATATATATATATATATATATATATATCCCGTTGGCCTTAGATCGAGTGACTTCGATATCTCTTCTCTAATCTAGAGAGAGAGATTTATAGAGAGAAACTCCTGGTTTTGTGGTGAGAGAGAAATTTAGAGTATTTGGGAACGAGAGAATCTGGAAAATTAGAGTTTGCTCTCCACTGGGTATTCTTTTTGTTTGGGATTGGCATATTTCTTCTCTGAGTGTGGGTTATCTCTATAATTGGGAAATTTCTGTAATTGTGAGGATTGAGGGTGTAATTACTTTTTTTTATTAGTGGAAAGAGCTTGCTTGCGGACGAGAGAGATCCCGAACCTCGGTGAAACAAGCATCTGTGAATTTAATTTATGTTGTGTTCATTGATTTTGTGGATCTGTGTTGGAATCGTTCCAACAAGTGTAAAACCGAGAAGGCGATATGGAGATCATTTTGCTGAAGCCGCAGTCGAGATACGTTTGCCTAGTACTTTTAACTTTTTAATATAATTACTAAAAGTTAATATGCATCATGGAAAAGTAGTTCCACCGATACCATACTACTCAACTACGGGCTTCTCGTCACTCAAAAATTACCACTAACAAAATTAATAGATACAACAAATCTAGATCATGCTAAAAATCATCAACAAATCACTTAAAAGTGGATTTCAACAAAGATTCATCAAACTAGTAAGTTCGAGTCTCAAAGAATACTAGCAACAAAAGAGAAGAAACAACGATCCAAACCTGTCGAATCGTAGCTTATGCCACAGCCAACAACATACTAAAATTTGAAGATGATTGGAGGAAGATTCACCGTTCGATCTTACATTCTTCAATTTAGAAAACCCACAAAATCAACTTTTTCTTTATCCTTCTCCTTGGGCGCTCCTATACACACTGCCCCTCCTTTCTTATCTTTGTTTAATTAGTTTCTTTTTTAATTACTTAAGTGGTGGGTCCTATAATCTCCCGTTTAGTTAGAAGATTCATACTATAATTTGAATTATAGTTCATGATTTGTAATAGTATTTTCTCTCATAAAAAATACACATAAATCGAAAATGGTTCTAATCTCATGATTCTAATCCATGAACCCAACATTTCATTATTTTCAAGTCACGTTCATTTCACCAATTCGAGTTTAAAATTCGATCCCGTTTATTTTACTGATTTGAGTTTAGAATTTAAGTTTTGTTATAATAAAAAACTCTCATAAACAATTACATCTAATTTTTTTACTATAATAAAAATGTCTCACATAAAGTCACATCTCAACTCGAATTAAAAACTCGAATCAACGAACTAAACAGGACCTTCGAGTTTTGCTACAGTAAAAAGTTTTCAGAAACAGTCATATATAATTTTTTTTACTATAATAAAAAACTCTTACATAAAATCACATCTCAATTCAAATTAAAAATTTGAATTAACGAATAAACGGGTAAGTTTTTATTTTTTTTAATTGAAAGTCTTTGTCTTACATTTTGCACCTTGGACTTACAACCTCGATGCTCTCTTCCCACCATCTAGACTACTCGGCTTTAGTCTTTGAAACTTAACTCATGCATGCGTGTTCAGTAATTAATTTTTTGGTAATTATGTTTAGTATTTAATTTAATCATATGGAAATTATGTGCATTAATTTATTACATGAATTTCTTTTTTCCACTTCTTCTGTCTACTTTTCCTCTTCCTTTTAAACTCTGATTGTATAACTCCAAGATCATCAACATTAAAGTTCAAAGGCTGGAAAAGGAATATGAAGTTGAGGTAAGGGGTGAGTAATTAGAAAAATAGAACATAAAGTTGAAATATGAAGACGGCCAGTGGCAGATGTACATATAGCTCAGCCCCCACTCAAATTTTTTGAAAAAATATATTACCTCTTAAAATTTTAGAATTTTACACGTAAGCCCCGATTAAGATAAATATATTTCTTTATTTGTCCCGCTATTTCATTTTACTCTTTTAATTTTTGACTTTGTTATCTACCCTGACCTTCCATTGGTTATGGAAGGAAAAGTTGCAGACAAAAAAACAACTTATGGTTCAGTTGAATGCTTGTTTGTGCAAAGTGATCCAAGCCCCACATAGCCAGGCGTCAATTTCAAGTCTTTAAGTCCGTGAATTTCAACTTTTTGACACCAGGTAATCTTTAAAAAGATAAAAACCATGCTTTTCTTTTTTAATTATGTTTGAATTTTTTATATATGTATTTTGTAGCTATTAAAAAAAACTATGACAGTTTCTTATATTTTTTATGTTACTAATTTGTTAAAAAAGAATTTAGTATATACGCCACAACTGAAGTAGCTAAGCGCATAATGGATCTTGGCTAAGCGCATAATGGATCAAGATGTAGATCAAATTTCAGTAACATCTCTGCATGAAGTTTTCCTTCACTTTTTTTGACGACGGATGCATCAAGTCTCTTATGGACTCATATCAAGCAATCACTTATGGACTCATATCAAGCAATCAAACTGATAAACCTCCCTCAACTCGAAGACCCACTTCCTCATGAGCTCTTCTTGAAGTCTTCAGAAAACTATATCCACCTCTCCGTAGAAAGCTACATTCCTATCATCTGAAACACACTCACAGATCATATCTTATCATCTGGCTATAACTCGGGCTCAAGTTGAGTTTTCGCTTTGGTTCTTGATATGTTCTTGTATGCCCCTATGGTACTGGATTTGGCCGAGCAACTCGGTCTCCCTACCTACTTGATTTTGTCTACTAACATGTGATTTTTATGTTTCATGCTTTACCTTCCAATTATCCATGATCAGATTGGCCGAGTTCAGCAACTCAGCCGATTATACCGCTTTCCTCAAACTCAGCCGAGGACTTAGAGAATTTTGGTGAATTCTTTCGCGGAATTAGAGCCTCATGATGGTGGCAAGTTGAGAAGCGACGGGCGAACACCTCCGATCTATTTGATGGGACCTGTGGTTAAACTCAACAGTGAGCCTCACTCGGCATTGGATCAAGCGCATCGCGAAAAGATCATGAAGTGGCATGACGAGCAGCCTGATTGCTCTGTTTCGTTGTCTGTTTTGGAAGCATTGGACACTTCTTTCATACTTCACAACTGGGAGAGATCGCGCTTGAGATCGAGCGCAGCGGCTACAGATTCTTGTGGTGTATAAAACCACCACGACATGGGGAACTTGCTCCTGAGCAGGTCACGTTACCCGAGGGATTCTTAGAGAGGACTAAAGGGAGAGGGAAGGTTTGTGAGTGGACACCGCAGGTGGAGGTCCTGACCCACATGGTGATCGAAGGATTTGTGTCGCATTGTGGGTTGAACGCCATACTGAAAAGCTTGTGGCGTGGTGTGCTGGTCGCAACTTCGCCTATCTACGCCAAGCAGCAACTAAATGCACTGAGGATGGTGAGAGACTATGGGTTAGGGTAGAGGTGAGATTGGATTACAGATCAGGCGAAGATGATATCACGGCAGAGGAGATTGAGGCAGCGGTAGGACGCCTTATCTAAGGTAGTGAAAGAGATGAGCGAGTTGGTCCGAAAAGCTGCGGCAAAAGGTGGGTCTTCCTATAATGCAGTCGGACAGCTGATCAAGGATATTAAAGGAAGCAACTAGTTGTCCATTTGTGACCTTCCTTTGCAAAAATAAGGATGTAATCTATTTTCCTTTTTCTTCCACCAAGGGGATGCGTTTCATGAGTCTTAATTATTTCTTTATCTTCAACTCCCGATTACGATAATGATTTGCAATCATATTGCTTCCATCAAAGCCTACCAATAATGATAATATAGAAAGAGTTTGAGAAAATTATTAAACTTACTTATGAGTTTAGATTTTTATCATATATTCTTAATTAATACCTTTTGACTAATGTAATTATTTAACTAAAAATCATATTAAGTAAGAATAATGGTAAAAATCTAAATCCATCCATGTCTCCTTCCTCTAACAGTTACCAATCACGTAAAATTCATGTATTGACTTAGCGGTTATGGCCCATGGGTTAATAACTTAGGGCATATTTGGTACATCATATAAGCACTCCATATTGTATTTTTTAAGAATAATACAATACTTGACAATATTTTATACATTGTATAGTTTAATACGATATTCAAATTTAATACAATATATAGTGTGATTGTGATATCTAATACGGATAAAAATCTATGTATAAGATTGTATTATGCAATTTAACTTTATAAAACATATAATATATTTTACAAATATCAATGGTCAATATTGGGTTTCGAGACCGACGTTGAGGTTAAATTTCAGGATGAAGTGATGTTGGGTGTATATTTTTTAAAAATTATACTTTGCCCCCTCAATTTTTAAAAAATTATATTTTGACCCCTTGACTTTTTAAAAATTATATTTTTGACCATTTAACTTTTTTAAAATTACAATTTACCCCTCAATTTAAAAAAAAATACAATTTGACTCCATTTAAAAATTTTTTTTTTGCAAAATACCCCTGTTGAACAACTCTACCTTCTTCCTTGCCCGCTCCCATTTGGATTGAGATTAGAGCCGAGCTATGTTATGATTAGACTTAAATTTTATCCGATTACAAACTAATATATAAATACAATATTATGGTAAAAATAGTATAATGTAATTTACTATAAACCAAAGACCGTATTGTATAAAAATTATACAATACAATACAACATTATACGATACAATACAATACAATACAATACAGTACACCAAACGTGCCCCTAATTGTTAATTCTCTCCTTTCTTCTCCCTGTTCAGTTTCTTCTCTCTTTTTAAAGCTCTACAACTACAAGTGTAACTTCAAGATCATCAGGACGACAAGTTCAAACATAACAAGAATGTAAGGAAGATTTTGGATTAGCACAGACGTGTGTCGCCCTCCACACGTGTGGGCACGATCGGGGACGACCGGACGAGGACGAAGGATGCAGTGCTCAGACCTTTCATTGGTGGTTGGCTTAGAGAAAATTAAAGAGAGACAAGCTGCTAAAACGCAGCGTACAACCAAGACCAAAAAAACTCCAAAACGACGTGTGGCCGTAAAACAGCAGAACATGACCTGAACGACAGAAATTGTTACCAAAAACCAAATGGCATTAAAAAAAAACAACCCACAATGACAAGTCGTTTGGATCCTGCATCACAAAACGTTAATATGAAAACAAAGCAAGAGATAAGGCTTTGTCGATCCTGACAACAGAAGCTATAAACGACAGTAAAAAATACAGATATGTGAACAGCAGAGACCAGTTAGTAATCTTCACAAAACGTCAAAACACCATTCCAAAAAGAGAATGAAATCTATGTTTATGATGTAATTTATCAAACTCTTTTTTTTCAATGATTTTGTTTTAGAAAGATTTTATATGCTTTACGTTTAAGTGGACTACTCGTGTGAAAATTTTGTGAGGAGACCCGGACGAGCTTGTCTTTCTTTTATTTTGTAACTTACAAGTAAGTGCGAGTTTTGGATTTATAAGTTGTTAATTTCTTCTTCTTTTTTTTTTTTTTTTGGCCTTAAAACCTCATTAGTCACTAATTTCAGTTAATTTGAGGCGTGACAAGTAAAGTATCATAAGGCTCCATAACTGTAATTGAGATATAAGTTTTAGTAGTTTTGTTTGGATGGTTGCTAGAAAATAAGTCACGAGAAAATACAGTATTCGTTTTCTTTTTTTTTTTTTAAGTCTAGATATGAGGTTTTGTTTGTAAATTTTACATATTTTTATTAATGTTTCAAAATAATGAAAAATAAATTCTGGTTAAAAGAGTTAAAAAGATATTCTCAAAAATTACAAGAAAAACGCACACTAGTTTATGTTTTTTAATGATCTCTGTTAATTGGATATCTTAGAACAAGTGTAATTTAGTTATTAAATTAGATGTCCTTGGCAGTTACTCAACGGATTCGCATTAGAGAAGAGATTTTATATGTGATTTATAAAAAAGCAAGGAAAAATTGCATCATTCTTAAAGACAGCGAGAAACACAATATATTCCGTTTTTTTTGTTTTGAAAAAAAAAACCCTCGGAAGTCTTTTGTAATGAAATTTTTTTAGATTATTTATTTTATAACAAGTGACAACAATAGCCGTATAATCTATTATAAAGTTAATTTTACCCTATTTTTCAAGTTATAGTGGGTGCACGACATTTACCTTCACCAATCACCATTTAGGCCTCGTTCGCGAAGTGAATTCAAGTTTTTAATTCGAGTTGAGATGTGACATTTTTTTAGAACTTTTCACTGTAACAGAAAAAGTTTGATGTGACATTTTTTGAAAACTTTTTACTGTAAAAATCTGAAACTGAAAACTCAAATCGGTGAAATAAACGAGACCTTAGAGTTTTACATCCTTAGTCCTTACCCCAAAGTTAAATTATTATATTTCAAGCTACTTCCAACGTTTTTAGTGAAAGATGTCATTTCAACATAATTATCAACCTGCTCGAATATATGTTTCTATCAAAAAATAAATAAAAAAATAAAAAACTGTTGGACCCATGTTTTCTTCCCCTTTGTTTTTGTGGGATGAGACATTGGAAAATAGAAATGACACGCACGTGGCACCACACGTCATAAAAATAATACACAAACGAATAATATTCAAGGGAAAGTTATCTATCCACTGTAATCCACAATGTTATCTTCATAACCTATATTAATACGCGTGTAGGCTTCCAGCAAAAAGTAAATAAATAATAATAATAATAATAAAAAGCGCGTGTAGGTCATGCCACTATTACAACAATATTGAACTAAAGAACCATCGCCATTCGCTCTATATTTTCCCTGCTGTATATCATTAGCATTAATTGTTAATTGTTAATCGTTACTAAATATCAATTTCAGGGACATCTCAAACCAAGCTTTTCTTTTAAACCCAACAATATTTTTCTTCCCGCTTCCAAAATAGATTGACTCAAATAATAATTTTTTTTTTTTTTTTTTTTTGGCTTCCAAAATAAAGCAATATGAGTCATATGACTAAATTCAGACCAGCTTGTCCAAGCTTTCTTCCAAAATGCCATTGAACCGACTCATTTGATCTTTAGCTAGTGCCAAACCAATTTCGGCCCCACCTATTTCGTCTCTACTCTCAGTAAGAGAGATCGCACTTGAATCCTCAACATGAACCGCGTTTTGCTCTTTTTAGGCCTCCCCCACCCAAAATCCACCTCATTAACACCCAATTTCGTCGAGCCCGCAACGGTGACAAAACGCCACCATTCCGACGTCAATTCTTCGTACTTCATCATCCACCTCTACTTATTTCATTAAAGCGTCACACTCCAACCCCTCAACTTCCTTCCGAATGGCCTTCGCAGCCGCGACGATCCCATTTTCTCCCAACAACTCCTTCCTCTTCACCGGTGCGAAACACCCAATCAAGCAATTTCCAAAGTCGGTCGCTGGTAATGGAAACTCGAGACGGCTTCGACAATCCCGCTACGAAGCCAAAGTAGTAATAATTAGGCCCATCATCATCATCGACACTAGAATTTTTCTCTGTGATTTCTTCTGATTTCGCTAAGCTAACCCATATTAACGCGCAAGCGACGACAAAGGTTGATATGTAAAATGGCCTGGAGTTTTCGTCGCTGGCCAATTGATTTGTAACGCAACGCAGAACAAGCGTGGCACGAACGTTATCAGCATGAGAATCGAGGAGTACTACAGGTTCTACGTCCTCACGATCATTGCACGTACTCGATGCCAAACACCGCCACGTGTCCAACAAGACGCGATCCAGGCCATCTGGGTCCTTGATCGCCGTCCTATCGTGAGACGGCAGCTGTAGGTCGGAGTCAAGCCGAGTCAAATCTCCTCCGGTCTTACAAACCAACGCCCGGGATTTCATGAAGTGGTGAAACTCCCTCCCGTCCGCCGCCGCGTGGTTGAACCAAACTAGGCAGATGCCGGCGTTGGGAAAGACGGTGACTTGCAAGGCCAGGAGAGGGCTCACACGTGCGACGCCCCCTACACGGGTCGGTGGCAATTCGGGGACAAACCGGGGCAGTGCTCGGACGGGTTGCGGGTGGTTGGCGGAGAGAGAGTGGAAATTGGCGGCGGAGTCGACGATGGTGAGAGGAACAGAGGAGTCACCTTCGGTGAAGAGGATGTGGGGCATCGCCGGAGGTGGAGGACATACGAGGTTGGCGGCCAAAGGGAAGAAGTGTTGGAGAGTGGGGAGTAGGGTTTCGAAGAAGTGGTTGGTCGGGTGAGGAAATTCGTAGAAATAGAGGCTTTGCATGTGGCAGCAAAAAAGTCACGGCATCTCAAAGAAAGTGAGAGGAAGAGTGGTTGTGGGGACTGAACCTGGCGGTGGAGAGACCGTGCTTTGCTCGATCAACCTTACTTCGTTGTTATTCGGCAAAGCCATTGATGATGATGATGATCTGAATGTGAGTAGTTGTAGTAATAGGTGTACATGTATATATATATATATATATATATATATATGATATTCTCTTTTGACTTATTATTATGTGTTGAGTGAATGTATAGTAGGTTTGTACTTTGCAACGTAACAATCCGCTCTCTCGCTTTATTGTTAGGTTGCTTAATTATGAATGGATGTAATAATAAAAAGCGAACGTTGAGGGACATTCGGGAATCTAGTCATAGCCCATAGGGTGCATTGCAATATTGCATACAACGTGGACAGTGTGAGAATAAAAGTGCAATTTTCATTATATGTGATTCTTTAAAATGGATTAATTTCTTTTTTCAGAAAACATATTAAAAATAAGGGACTCTATACGGTGGAGCATGTTATTTTTCTCTACTCGTGAATATTATTTTTATTGTTAAATTAATTTTTAACGGTCAGATATGCGATATGATGAGTAGTTTTTTACATTGTCTATTAGAAACAATTCTAAACGATATTATGGTAAAATCATATCATATTGATAAAACTATGATAAAATGGAACTTGATAGAATTCAAAGGTGTAGAATTGCGGTTAACTTTTTTTTTCCATATTCCGTCGAAAATTCCCCTAAATTTTTGCAAGTCATGTCATGACAAAAGCTTTTTCTTGTATTTTGTGAAAAATATTGCGATTATCTAATATTCTTAAGACTGTGAAAAGTTAGGTGAGTTAGGCACTCGCCAATTAGCCTTCAGCTATGCAACGATTTCGTTTTAAAAAAATGTAAGGTCTCATTTTGACGCATCATGATATATAGTTGCAAACTTGAAACAATTCATACCAGTAATTAATGCTTTTGCATTCCTATAAAACTTTTTAGTTGGAGATTAGTAATACTTCTCAACTAATGTTGATATATTTGTCATTAATTCCTAACTTTTGCAATTGCTTTTTTATTCTCAATATACAAAGATAACATTTTATGGTATATAAATATGTTTACATACATAATTATTGTCAAGTTAATATATGAAGGTTTGCCTAATTAAGCTTTCCATCGTCGACTTAAGTGGGTCTTGTTTTAAGGAATGTTGTACAATCAGCATGAAGGTTGCAAATCTATCTGATTGTTTTTTCAAGAGTTATTGCAATGTGTTCCTTGATTGCTGATTGTAGATAGTTTTGGGCGACAACAAAGGCATTCTTCCCTCCAAATAATCCTGGCAAAACTATTCAACAAAAAAAGAGAAAGACATTCCGACTATTTTGATACCGCTTTAACTCTCAATCACTCGCCAAGTTCTCCACTCCAAATTTAAGATTAAAATGATAATTAAAATACAAAAACTGGTCACCTCCCTAAGGAGAAATTAGAGGAAACATAATTAACTTATTGCTTCATGATTTTTTTGAGTTTTAACTCACCGGATGTAGTCGAGTTTTCCAACTTAAGGGAGAATGATACGGAACAAATTAAAAATAATTAGCAGTTTAAATTATAGGTTTATCTATTAGAATAATTTAGATGATGAATATAAATTAATTACGGCTCTGATTATCTATAATAGATGGTTTAGGATTTATTTAGTTTTTTAAATAACGGATTATGTTTATTATTAAATTTTATGAGTCTATAAATAGAGATAATATTTGTATGAAGTAATCTGCCAAGAAAATAAAACGTCAAAGTGCTTATAATTGAGAGTTTAATAGAGCCATTACCCTAAGGGGGCGTTTGATATGCAGTAATCTTAAGGATGGGAATGGAAATCTGTAATATTATCATGTTTGATACAAGAATTATAATTTTTAGATTCCCAAAAAAGTGATTACCATGGGATTCACTTTCTCTCATTTTGAGTTAATTTGAATACCACCCAACATGGTATTATTCAAATTCTCAGGAATCTCAAAATCATGGAAATCTTATTGTTATTATTATTGTTATTATTATTATTATTGTTATTATTATTATTATTATTATTATTATTATTATTATT